>NC_057801.1:830637986-830664702 GCF_018294505.1 Triticum aestivum | reverse complement strand
CCGTCTCCCCGACCCCGCCTCACCGCCGTCTCCCCCGACCCCATCTCTCTCCCCGCCCTCTGTAAGCACTCTCCCCTTCTGATCCCTCTTGTTAATTTGCTTAGTATGAACCCTAGCTATTTAGTGCTAGTTAGTATGAACCCTAGGCTATTTTTAGTGTTAGTTAGTTAATTTAGTGTTAGTTAGTTAGTTAGTATGAACCCTTAGCAGTAGTTCCTAGGTACTAATTAGTTAGTAAGAACTAGGTACTAATTAGCTAGGTACTAGTTTATTTTTATTTATAGTAAGTTTATTTTCAGTAAGAACTAGTTGAATTAATAGAACATGTTAGTAAGAACTTGTTGCTATTTTTTTAGTTAAAGCAATTTTTCCCGCATCGACGTGGACGATGCCTATCCCGCATCCTCGTCGTCGAGTCGGTGGAGGACGACACCTGCTTGACCAGATGGGCCATGTCCGGGACTGGGCTCCGCCGGGGTGGTACTGGGAGGCGCTACCTACCGGGGGGCGCAGGTTGGTGAGGTGCCAGCCTGTCGTTGACCCGAACCTTCTTTGGTGGCGGTCGCGTGGGCCAGTGACGGTCCAGAGGCTCGAGGACCCCGCGGAGGTGGTGCGTCACCGTGTCAATGAGGAGGACGCTGAAGGAAATATGCCCTGGAGGCAATAATAAACTTATTATTTATTTCCTCATATCATGATAAATGTTTATTATTCATGCTAGAATTGTATTAACCGGAAACATAATACATGTGTGAATACATAGACAAACATACAGTCACTAGTATGCTTCTACTTGACTAGCTCATTAATCAAAGATGGTTATGTTTCCTAACCATATACATGTGTTGTTATTTGATTAATGGGATCACATCATTAGGAGAATGATGTGATTGACATGACCCATTCCGTTAGCTTAGCACTTGATCGTTTAGTATATTGCTATTGCTTTCTTCATGACCTATACATGTTCCTGTAACTATGAGATTATGCAACTCCCGTTTACCGGAGGAACACTTTGGGTGCTACCAAACGTCACAACCTAACTGGGTGATTATAAAGGAGTACTACAGGTGTCTCCAAAGGTACATGTTGGGTTGGCGTATTTCGAGATTAGGTTTTGTCACTCCGATTGTCGGAGAGGTATCTCTAGGCCTTCTCGGTAATACACATCACATAAGCCTTGCAAGCATTGCAACTAATAAGTTAGTTGTGAGATGATGTATTACGGAACGAGTAAAGAGACTTGCCGATAACGAGATTGAACTAGGTATTGGATACCGACGATCGAATCTCGGGTAAGTAACATACCGATGACAAAGGGAACAACGTATGTCGTTATGCGGTTTGACCGATAAAGATCTTCGAAGAATATGTAGGAACCAATATGGGCATCCAGGTTCCGCTATTGGTTATTGACCGAGAATAGTTCTAGGTCATGTCTACATAGTTCTCGAACCCGTAGGGTCCGCACGCTTAATGTTACGATGACAATTCATTATGAGTTTATAAGTTTTGATGTACCGAAGTTTGTTCGGAGTCCCGGATGTGATCACGGACATGACGAGGAGTCTCGAAATGGTCGAGACATAAAGATTGATATATTGGAAGCCTATGTTTGGACTTCGGAATAGTTCCGGGTGAAATCGGGATTTTACCGGAACACCGGGGGGTTACCGGAACCCTCCCGGGGGTTAATGGGCCTTAGTGGGCCATAAGGGAGAAGAGGAGGGCCGGCCAGGGCAGGCCGCGCGCCCCCTCCCCCCCTAGTCCGAATAGGACAAGGAGAGGGGGGGCGGCGCCCCCCTTCCTCTTCCCCCTCCCCCCAAGTCCTAATCCAACTAGGAAAAGGGGGCGCGCCTCCTCCTAGGGCTGGCCGCACCCCCCCTTGCTCCTTTATATACGGGGGCAGGGGGCACTCCATGACACAGAAGTTGATCTACGGATCATTCCTTAGCCGTGTGCGGTGCCCCCCTCCACCATATTCCACCTCGGTCATATCGTCGCGGAGCTTAGGCGAAGCCCTGCGCCGGTGGAGGATCATCATCATCACCACGCCGTCGTGCTGACGGAACTCATCCCCGACGCTTTGCTGGATCGGAGCCCGGGGATCGTCATCGAGCTGAACGTGTGCTGAACTCGGAGGTGCCGTGCGTTCGGTACTTGGATCGGTCGGATCGTGAAGACGTACGACTACATCAACCGCGTTGTTATAACGCTTCCGCTTACGGTCTACGAGGGTACGTGGACATACACTCTCCCCTCTCGTTGCTATGCCATCACCATGATCTTGCGTGTGCGTAGGAATTTTTTTGAAATTACTACGTTCCCCAACAGACGCGCACGTCCGTCGCTACTTGTTTGCATTGGAGCACATGTTCTCCAATACCTGGCAGGTTCTCCAGGGATCTCACTGGAGCTATGATCCCGTGATGGTTCCTTCTCTGTGGGTGTCCACCGCCCGCGCCGATACTCGTCGTGTGCTAGGGTTTTAGTTGTATTAGTGATGTTATATGTATGACACTATTCGGGATGTATTAGTGATAATATTCGATGATGTACGAACACGCATGAGATGATTTACTTTTGCTTATTCAATGCATGCTAATTTGAGTCCTATAAGATATTTTGAAATGTATATCTTGTGTTGCTCAAATATGATATGTGCTTGCCCAGGTGGCCGGTCATGTTTGCAGGTTACACCTCCGAGGGCCTATGTTTTGCTGGAGTGTTGATTCATTTCCGTTCCGGCAAATTTCAGGCGCTCGATATGTCCTATTTTAGCAAAGGTCATGCCGGATTTTTCCGTGAATTTTGGCATGACTTGTGCCAGAATATGTAGGAAATATTGAGTGCCCCAGATTTGTGTGTTGAGTATCCTGGTAGTTGTCTTCGATCGATTTTCAATTAATGTTTTAACAATGAACATAGGAAATGTCTGACGACGAAAAGGATTTCGGTATTTGCAAATACTGCGAAGACGAGCGCGGCCTGTGCGACGGAATCTTCCTAGATGATGATAGGCGCTTCAGCATCAAGCTGGACGAGAACTTCGAAGTGGATACAGTAAGTCACAACGACAAGTCTTTTTTCGTAATTAAGCATGACATATGCTTCATTTGCTTCAACTTATAATTTGTTTTTACTATTATACTAGCGTATCCCCTGCCATGCAAGAGTTTTTGTATTGGATAAGATAGGTTGCGGTCGTACTATGGAGGTAAAGAAATTTTACTTGAAGACCGAGCATGGTTATATTTTCCATACAAAATTATACAATTCAGACGACTACACCTATTTTGGATGCAAAACATGGCGAGCACTATGCAAGACTTATGCATTTGAGCCTGATATGGTTATCACCTTTGATATTCGTCCGGAAGATGATATTGAAGGTAATACCGACATCTGGGTCGATGTGCAGACGCCTCCAATTATACCAAAATGTGAGTTTCTCAACCATATTTATGTCTTTGATATTGTTTATTCAAAAATAGTTGACAATTAATTTCTATTGATAGCTTATTTCGGTGCAAGCAAACATGTCCAGTGCTTGGTAGACAGGACCGTATATTGTGCCGGGGCTGAACTCAACTGCGAGGAGCTCAGTCATTATGTTTCATGGCTTGCGGATCTTGATACTGTCAAGACAAATTTTCTTCCTGGATTTAGAAATGTTAGTACTGAAAACGTGCGACCAATAGTGTTCGTACTGAACTACGGTCACATCTATTTAGGAAGGATGGTAAGATTTTTAATATTTGTCCTCAGTGCATCTTTTCCATACATTATTTTTGAAGCCAAACTTCATTGCTAAGTATGTTACCATACGATGTTCTTCAACAGGGAGTCCCGATGAATGTTGTGCCTTATGGGATCGAGACTAAAGGTACCATGAGTATTGTTAGCTTACGGCCAAGATATCCTACAGATTACTGTAGTGCATTCAAGATTAGCGATGGATGCTTAATAGTGCAAGACTGGACCAAATATGTGATGGGGGAGCGCAGAGAAGTACAAGGGGGCAGCAAACAGAAGCGCATCCCACGATTAGGAGACAGGTTCATCTGCATGCTCCAACTTGATCAAGGAGGAGAGCTACACATGTTTTATGTTATTTTACCTAAGAGAGAGCAGCAGGAGTGATTAGCTAGCTAGAAATGAGTTTGAGGATGATGATGTGCTACACTATTACTATGATGCAAACGCCATGTAATTGCTTTACTTTATCACTAAGCAGTAGCGATAGTCGTAGAAGCAATAGTGGGCGAGACGACAACGATGCTACGATGGAGATCAAGGTGTCGCGCCGGTGACGATGGTGATCATGACGGTGCTTCGGAGATGGAGATCACAAGCACAAGATGATGATGGCCATATCATATCACTTATATTGATTGCATGTGATGTTTATCCTTTATGCATCTTATCTTGCTTTGATTGACGGTAGCACTATAAGATGATCTCTCACTAAAATTATCAAGAAGTGTTCTCCCTGAGTATGCACCGTTGCGAAAGTTCTTCATGCTGAGACACCACGTGATGATCGGGTGTGATAGGCTCTACGTTCAAATACAACGGGTGCAAAACAGTTGCGCACGCGGAATACTCAGGTTAAACTTGACGAGCCTAGCATATAACAGATATGGCCTCGGAACACGGAGACCGAAAGGTCGAGCGTGAATCATATAGTAGATATGATCAACATATTGATGTTCACCGTTGAAACTACTCCATCTCACGTGACGATCGGACATGGTGTAGTTAATATGGATCACGTAATCACTTAGAAGATTAGAGGGATGTCTATCTAAGTGGGAGTTCTAATGTAATATGATTAATTGAACTTAAATTTATCATGAACTTAGTACCTGATAGTATTTTGCTTGTCTATGTTTACTGTAGATAGATGGCTCGTGCTGTTGTTCCGTTGAATTTTAATGCGTTCCTTGAGAAAGCAAAGTTGAAAGATGATGGTAGCAATTACACGGACTGGATCCGTAACCTGAGGATTATCCTCATTGCTGCACAGAAGAATTACGTCCTGGAAGCACCGCTGGGTGCCAGGCCTGCTGCTGATGCAACTGACGACGTTAAGAACGTCTGGCAGAGCAAAGCTGCTGACTACTCGATAGTTCAGTGTGCCATGCTTTACGGCTTAGAACCGGGTCTTCAACGATGTTTTGAACGTCATGGAGCATATGAGATGTTCCAGGAGTTGAAGTTAATATTTCAAGCAAATGCCCGGATTGAGAGATATGAAGTCTCCAATAAGTTCTATAGCTGCAAGATGGAGGAAAATAGTTCTGTCAGTGAACACATACTCAAAATGTCAGGGTATAATAATCACTTGATTCAACTGGGAGTTAATCTTCCTGATAGTGTCATTGACAGAATTCTTCAATCACTGCCACCAAGCTACAAGAGCTTCGTGATGAACTATAATATGCAAGGGATGGACAAGTCTATTCCCGAGCTCTTCGCAATGCTAAAAGCCGCGGAGGTAGAAATCAAAAAGGAGCATCAAGTGTTGATGGTTAACAAGACCACCAGTTTCAAGAAAAAGGGCAAAGGGAAGAAGAAGGGGAACTTCAAGAAGAACAGCAAACAAGTTGCTGCTCAAGAGAAGAAACCCAAGTCCGGACCTAAGCCTGAAACTGAGTGCTTCTACTGCAAGCAGACTGGACACTGGAAGCGGAACTGCCCCAAGTATTTGGCGGATAAGAAGGATGGCAAGGTGAACAAAGGTATATGTGATATACATGTTATTGATGTGTACCTTACTAACACCCGCAGTAGTACCTGGGTATTTGATACTGGTTTTGTTGCTAATATTTGCAACTCGAAACAGGAACTACGGATTAAGCGAAGATTGGCTAAGGACGAGGTGACGATGCGCGTGGGAAATGGTTCCAAAGTCGATGTGATCGCGGTCGGCACGCTACCTCTACATCTACCATCGGGATTAGTTTTAGACATAAATAATTGTTATTTGGTGCCAGCGTTAAGCATGAACATTATATCTGGATCTTGTTTGATGCGAGACGGTTATTCATTTAAGTCAGAGAATAATGGTTGTTCTATTTATATGAATAATATCTTTTATGGTCATGCACCCTTGAAGAGTGGTCTATTTTTATTGAATCTCGACAGTAGTAATACACATATTCATAGTGTTGAAACCAAAAGATGCAGAGTTGATAATGATAATGCAACTTATTTGTGGCACTGCCGTTTGGGTCATATCGGAGTAAAACGCATGAAGAAACTCCATACTGATGGGCTTTTGGAATCACTTGATTATGAATCACTTGGTACTTGCGAACCGTGCCTCATGGGCAAGATGACTAAAACGCCGTTCTCCGGAACTATGGAGCGAGCAACTGATTTGTTGGAAATCATACATACTGATGTTTGTGGTCCAATGAATGTTGAGGCACGCGGCGGGTATCGTTATTTTCTCAACTTCACAGATGATTTGAGCAGATATGGGTATATCTACTTAATGAAACACAAATCTAAAACATTTGAAAAGTTCAAAGAATTTCAGAGTGAAGTGGAAAATCATCGTAACAAGAAAATAAAATTTCTACGATCTGATCGTGGAGGAGAATATTTGAGTTACGAGTTTGGTTTACATTTGAAACAATGCGGAATAGTTTCGCAACTCACGCCACCCGGAACACCACAACGAAATGGTGTGTCCGAACGTTGTAATCGTACTTTACTAGATATGGTGCGATCTATGATGTCTCTTACTGATTTACCGCTATCGTTTTGGGGTTATGCTTTAGAGACGGCCGCATTCACGTTAAATAGGGCACCATCAAAATCCGTTGAGACGACACCTCATGAACTGTGGTTTGGCAAGAAACCAAAGTTGTCGTTTCTTAAAGTTTGGGGCTGCGATGCTTATGTGAAGAAACTTCAACCAGATAAGCTCGAACCCAAATCGGAGAAATGTGTCTTCAGAGGATACCCAAAGGCGACTGTTGGGTACACCTTCTATCACAGATCTGAAGGCAAGATTTTCGTTGCTAAATTCGGATCCTTTCTAGAAAAGGAGTTTCTCTCGAAAGAAGTGAGTGGGAGGAAAGTAGAACTTGATGAGATAACTGTATCTGCTCCCTTATTGGAAAGTAGTTCATCACAAGAACCGGTTCCTGTGACAACTACACCAATTAGTGAGGAAACTAATGATATTGATCATGAAACTTCAGATCAAGTTTCTACTGAACTTCGTAGGTCAACCAGAGTAAGATCCGCACCAAAGTGGTACGGTAATCCTATTCTGGAAGTCGTGTTACTTAACCATGGCGAACCTACAAACTATGAAGAAGCGATGGTGAGCCCAGATTCTGCAAAATGGCTGGAAGCCATGAAATCTGAGATGGGATCCATGTATGAGAACAAAGTATGGACTTTGGTTGACTTGCCCGATGATCGGCAAGCCATTGAGAATAAATGGATCTTTAAGAAGAAGACTGACGCTGATGGTAATGTAACTGTCTATAAAGCTCGACTTGTTGCGAAAGGTTTTCGACAAGTTCAAGGGGTTGACTACGATGAGACTTTCTCACCCGTAGCGATGCATAAGTCTGTCCGAATCATGTTAGCAATTGCTGCATTTTATGATTATGAAATTTGGCAAATGGATGTAAAAACTGCATTCTTGAATGGATATCTAGAAGAAGAGTTGTATATGATGCAACCAGAAGGTTTTGTTGATCCAAAAGGTGCTAACAAAGTGTGCAAGCTCCAGCGATCAATTTATGGTCTGGTGCAAGCCTCTCGGAGTTGGAATAAACGCTTTGATAGTGTGATCAAAGCATATGGTTTTATATAGACTTTTGGAGAAGCCTGTATTTACAAGAAAGTGAGTGGGAGCTCTGTAGCATTTCTGATATTATATGTGGACGACATATTATTAATTGGAAATGATATAGAATTTCTGGATAGCATAAAATGATACTTGAATAAAAGTTTTTCAATGAAAGACCTCGGTGAAGCTGCTTACATATTGGGCATCAAGATCTATAGAGATAGATCAAGACGCTTAATTGGACTTTCACAAAGCACATACCTTGATAAAGTTTTGAAAAAGTTCAAAATGGATCAGGCAAAGAAAGGATTTTTACCTGTGTTACAAGGTGTGAAATTGAGTCAGACTCAATGCCCGACCACAGCAGAAGATAGAGAGAAAATGAAAGATATTCCCTATGCTTCAGCCATAGGCTCTATCATGTATGCAATGCTGTGTACCAGACCTGACGTATGCTTAGCAATAAGCTTGGCAGGAAGGTACCAAAGTAATCCAGGAGTGGATCACTGGACAGCGGTCAAGAACATCCTGAAATACCTGAAAAGGACTAAGGATATGTTTCTCGTATATGGAGGTGACAAAGAGCTAGTCGTAAATGGTTACGTCGATGCAAGCTTTGACACTGATCCGGACGATTCTAAATCGCAAACCGGATACGTGTTTTTATTAAATGGTGGAGCTGTCAGTTGGTGCAGTTCTAAACAAAGCGTCGTGGCGGGATCTACATGTGAAGCGGAGTACATAGCTGCTTCGGAAGCAGCAAATGAAGGAGTCTGGATGAAAGAGTTCATTTCCGATCTAGGTGTCATACCTAGCGCATCGGGACCAATGAAGATCTTCTGTGACAATACTGGTGCAATTGCCTTGGCAAAGGAATCCAGATTTCACAAGAGGACCAAGCATATCAAGAGACGCTTCAATTCCATTCGGGACCAAGTCCAAGTGGGAGACATAGAGATTTGCAAGATACATACGGATCTGAATATTGCAGACCCGTTGACTAAGCCTCTTCCACGAGCAAAACATGATCAGCACCAAGACTCCATGGGTGTTAGAATCATTACTGTGTAATCTAGATTATTGACTCTAGTGCAAGTGGGAGACTGAAGGAAATATGCCCTAGAGGCAATAATAAAGTTATTATTTATTTCCTCATATCATGATAAATGTTTATTATTCATGCTAGAATTGTATTAACCGGAAACATAATGCATGTGTGAATACATAGACAAACATACAGTCACTAGTATGCCTCTACTTGACTAGCTCATTAATCAAAGATGGTTATGTTTCCTAACCATAGACATGTGTTGTTATTTGATTAATGGGATCACATCATTAGGAGAATGATGTGATTGACATGACCCATTCCGTTAGCTTAGCACTTGATCGTTTAGTATATTGCTATTGCTTTCTTCATGACCTATACATGTTCCTGTAACTATGAGATTATGCAACTCCCGTTTATCGGAGGAACACTTTGGGTGCTACCAAACGTCACAACGTAACTGGGTGATTATAAAGGAGTACTACAGGTGTCTCCAAAGGTACATGTTGGGTTGGCGTATTTCGAGATTAGGTTTTGTCACTCTGATTGTCGGAGAGGTATCTCTAGGCCTTCTCGGTAATACACATCACATAAGCCTTGCAAGCATTGCAACTAATAAGTTAGTTGTGAGATGATGTATTACGGAACGAGTAAAGAGACTTGCCGGTAACGAGATTGAACTAGGTATTGGATACCGACGATCGAATCTCGGGTAAGTAACATACCGATGACAAAGGGAACAACATATGTCGTTATGCGGTTTGACCGATAAAGATCTTCGAAGAATATGTAGGAACCAATATGGGCATCCAGGTTCCGCTATTGGTTATTGACTGAGAATAGTTCTAGGTCATGTCTACATAGTTCTCGAACCCGTAGGGTCCGCACGCTTAACGTTACGATGATAGTTCATTATGAGTTTATAAGTTTTGATGTACCGAAGTTTGTTCGGAGTCCCGGATGTGATCACGGACATGACGAGGAGTCTCGAAATGGTCGAGACATAAAGATTGATATATTGGAAGCCTATGTTTGGACTTCGGAATAGTTCCGGGTGAAATCGGGATTTTACCGGAACACCGGGGGGTTACCGGAACCCTCCCGGGCGTTAATGGGCCTTAGTGGGCCATAAGGGAGAGGAGGAGGGCCGGCCAGGGCAGGCCGCGCGCCCCCTCCCCCCTAGTCCGAATAGGACAAGGAGAGGGGGGGCGGCACCCCCCTTCCTCTTCCCCCTCCCCCCAAGTCCTAATCCAACTAGGAAAAGGGGGGGAGTCCTACTCCCGGTGGGAGTAGGACTCCTCCGGCGCGCCTCCTCCTAGGGCCGGCCACACCCCCCCTTGCTCCTTTATATACGGGGGCAGGGGGGCACCCCATGACACAGAAGTTGATCTACGGATCGTTCCTTAGCCGTGTGCGGTGCCCCCCTCCACCATATTCCACCTCGGTCATATCGTCGCGGAGCTTAGGCGAAGCCCTGCGCCGGTGGAGCATCATCATCGTCACCACGCCGTCGTGCTGACGGAACTCACCCCCGACGCTTTGCTGGATCGGAGCCCGGGGATCGTCATCGAGCTGAACGTGTGCTGAACTCGGAGGTGCCATGCGTTCGGTACTTGGATCGGTCGGATCGTGAAGACGTACGACTACATCAACCGCGTTGTTATAACGCTTCCGCTTACGGTCTACGAGGGTACGTGGACATACACTCTCCCCTCTCGTTGCTATGCCATCACCATGATCTTGCGTGTGCGTAGGAATTTTTTTGAAATTACTACGTTCCCCAACAGACGCGCACGTCCGTCGCTACTTGTTTGCATTGGAGCACAGGTTCTCCAATACCTGGCAGGTTCTCCAGGGATCTCACTGGAGCTATGATCCCGTGATGGTTCCTTCTCTGTGGGTGTCCACCGCCCGCGCCGATACTCGTCGTGTGCTAGGGTTTTAGTTGTATTAGTGATGTTATATGTATGACACTATTCGGGATGTATTAGTGATAATATTCGACGATGTACGAACACGCATGA
Source organism: Triticum aestivum (assembly GCF_018294505.1). Classification (NCBI taxonomy): domain Eukaryota; kingdom Viridiplantae; phylum Streptophyta; class Magnoliopsida; order Poales; family Poaceae; genus Triticum; species Triticum aestivum. Next base: position 830,653,811 of record NC_057801.1, on the reverse strand, counting down.
GATGATTTACTTTTGCTTATTCAATGCATGCTAATTTGAGTCCTATAAGATATTTTTAAATGTATATCTTGTGTTGCTCAAATATGATATGTGCTTGCCCAGGTGGCCGGTCATGTTTGCAGGTTACATCTCCGAGTGGCCTATGTTTTGCTGGAGTGTTGATTCATTTCCGTTCCGGAAAATTTTAGGCGCTCGATATGTCCTATTTTAGCAAAGGTCATGCCGGATTTTTCCGTGAATTTTGGCATGACTTGTGCCAGAATATGTAGGAAATATCGAGTGCCCCAGATTTGTGTGTTGAGTATCCTGGTAGTTGTCTTCGATCGATTTTCAATTAATGTTTTAACAATGAACATAGGAAATGTCTGACGACGAAAATGATTTCGGTATTTGCAAATACTGCGAAGACGAGCGCGGCCTGTGCGACGGAATCTTCCTAGATGATGATAGGCGCTTCAGCATCAAGCTGGACGAGAACTTCGAAGTGGATACAGTAAGTCACAACGACAAGTCTTTTTTCGTAATTAAGCATGACATATGCTTCATTTGCTTCAACTTATAATTTGTTTTTACTATTATACTAGCGTATCCCCTGCCATGCAAGAGTTTTTGTATTGGATAAGATAGGTTGCAGTCGTACTATGGAGGTAAAGAAATTTTACTTGAAGACCGAGCATGGTTATATTTTCCATACAAAATTATACAATTCAGACGACTACACCTATTTTGGATGCAAAACATGGTGAGCACTATGCAAGACTTATGCATTTGAGCCTGATATGGTTATCACCTTTGATATTCGTCCGGAAGATGATATTGAAGGTAATACCGACATCTGGGTCGATGTGCAGACGCCTCCAGTTATACCAAAATGTGAGTTTCTCAACCATATTTATGTCTTTGATATTGTTTATTCAAAAATAGTTGACAATTAATTTCTATTGATAGCTTATTTCAGTGCAAGCAAACATGTGCAGCGCTTGGTAGACAGGACCGTATATTGTGCCGGGGCTGAACTCAACTGCGAGGAGCTCAGTCATTATGTTTCATGGCTTGCGGATCTTGATACTGTCAAGACAAATTTTCTTCCTGGATTTAGAAATGTTAGTACTGAAAACGTGCGACCAATAGTGTTCGTACTGAACTACGGTCACATCTATTTAGGAAGGATGGTAAGATTTTTAATATTTGTCCTCAGTGCATCTTTTCCATACATTATTTTTGAAGCCAAACTTCATTGCTAAGTATGTTACCATACGATGTTCTTCAACAGGGAGTCCCGATGAATGTTGTGCCTTATGGGATCGAGACTAAAGGTACCATGAGTATTGTTAGCTTACGGCCAAGATATCCTACAGATTAGTGTAGTGCATTCAAGATTAGCGATGGATGCTTAATAGTGCAAGACTGGATCAAATATGTGATGGGGGAGCGCAGAGAAGTACAAGGGGGCAACAAACAGAAGCGCATCCCACGATTAGGAGATAGGTTCATCTGCATGCTCCAACTTGATCAAGGAGGAGAGCTACACATGTTTTATGTTATTTTACCTAAGAGAGAGCAGCAGGAGTGATTAGCTAGCTAGAAATGAGTTTGAGGATGATGATGTGCTACACTATTACTATGATGATAAAATAGCTAGTGTTGGTGGTAATGACTATGATGATTATTATTAGCTAGTGTTAGTGGTAATGAAATAAATAATGTTGGTGGTAATTACTATGATGATGATTAAATAGCTTGTGCTGGCGGATTAGATTCAAGTGGAGGCAACATGTGGTGCACATCGAAAGTACTACTAGTCCAAACTAGACCAAGTTTGGATTAGTAGTATACTTTTGACATGCACCACATATTGCCTCCACTTGAACCTAATCCACCTTCATTTGACACACTGGACATAATGATGTAAACCTCATAACTGGTATTGTACCAATATTTGTACGATGGAGAGAAAACCGCATAAATACACTAAAAATAAAAAAAAATAAAAAATGAATACTAGTAGCGATGGACAGAAAACGCGCTGCCACTAGTTTCATTAGCAGTAGCGTGGGGGTGAACAAACGCTACATCTATTTGTCCAAGCAGTAGCGCGCGCAGGCACGCGTTACTGCTAAGCAATAGCTGTAGCGCCTTATTAGTAGCGCGCCTACCCGCGCTACTAGTGAGCACAAAACCAGCGCTACTGCTAGGGTTTTCCCTAGTAGTGATATATTGGACGACTATATTCGGACTTCGGAAAGGTTGCGGGTGATTCGGGTATTTTGCGGAGTACCGGAGAGTTACGGGAATTCATAGTGGGCCTTAATGGGCCATACGGGAAAGGAGAGAAAGGCCTCAAAGGGTGGCCGCACCCCTCCCCATGGACTGGTCCGAATTGGACTAGGGAGGGGGGCGCCCCCTTCCTTCTCCTTCTCCCTTCCCTTTCTCCTACTACAACTTGGAAGAGGGGGGAATCCTACTCCCGGTGGGAGTAGGACTCCCCTATGGCGCTCCCAAGAGAGAGCCGGCCCTCCCCTCCTCTACTCCTTTATATATGGGGGAGGGGGCACCCCATGGACACGCAACAACTGATCCCTTGGATCTCTTAGCCGTGTGCGGTGCCCCCCTCCATCATAGTCCACCTCAATAATATCGTAGCGGTGCTTAGGCGAAGCCCTGCGTTGGTAGAACATCATCATCGTCACCACGCCGCCGTGCTGACGGAATCTCCCTCAAAGCTCGGCTAGATCGGAGTTCGAGGGACCTCATCGAGTTGAACGTGTGCTGAACTCGGAGGTGCCGTGCGTTCGGTACTTGATCAGTCGGATCATGAAGACGTACGACTACATCAACCGCGTTGTGCTAACGCTTCCACTTTCGGTCTAAGACGGTACATGGACACACTCTCCCCTCTCGTTGCTATGCATCACCATGATTCTATGTGTGCGTAGGAAAATTTTGAAATTACTACGTTCCCCAACAGTGGCATCCGAGCCAGGTTTTATGCGCAGATGTTATATGCACGAGTAGAACACAAGTGAGTTGTGGGTGATACAAGTCATACTGCTTACCAGCATGTCATACTTTGGTTCGGCGGTATTGTTGGATGAAGCGGGCCAGACCGACATTATGCGTGCGCTTACGCGAGTCTAGTTCTACCGACGTGCTTTGCACATAGGTGGCTGGCGGGTGTCAGTTTCTCCAACTTTAGTTGAACCAAGTGTGGCTACGCCCGGTCCTTGAGAAGGTTAAAACAACACTAACTTGACGAACTATCGTTGTAGTTTTGATGCGTAGGTAAGAACGGTTCTTGCTCAGCCCGTAGTAGCCACGTAAAACTTGCAACAACAAAGTAGAGGACGTCTAACTTGTTTTTGCAGGGCATGTTGCGATGTGATATGGACGTGATGCTATATTTTATTGTATGAGATGATCATGTTTTGTAACCGAGTTATCGGCAACTGGTGATACGTCTCCAACGCATCTATAATTTTTGATTGCTCCATGCTACTTTATCTACTATTTTGGACTATATTGGGCTTTATTTTCCACTTTTATATTATTTTTGGGACTAACCTATTAACCGGAGGCCCAGCCCAGAATTGCTGTTTTTTTTGCCTATTTCAGTGTTTCGAAGAAACAGAATATCAAACGGAGTCCAAATGGAATGAAACCTTCAGGAACGTGATTTTCTCACCGAACGTGATCCAGGAGACTTGGACCCTGCTCCAAGGAACAAAAGAGGCGGTCACGAGGGCGCCCCCCCCCCCCCGTGCGCGCCCCCTACCTCGTGGGCCTCCTGTTGCTCCACTGACGTACTCCTTCCTCCTATATAGTCCCACGTACCCTAAAAACATTCACGGAGAAGATAGATCAGGAGTTCCGCCGCTAGAAGCCTCTGTAGTCACCAAAAACCTCTCGTGAGCCTGTTCCGGTACCCTGCCGGAGGGGGATCCCATCACCGGTGGCCATCTTCATCATCCCGATGCTATCCATGACGAGGAGGGAGTAGTTCACCCTCGGGGCTGAGGGTATGTACCAGTAGCTATGTGTTTGATCTCTCTCTCTCTCTCTCTCGTGTTCCCTCCATAGCACGATCTTGATGTATCCCGAGCTTTGCTATTGTAGTTGGATCTTATGATGTTTCTCCCCCTCTACTCTCTTGTGATGAATTGAGTTTCCCCTTTGAAGTTATCTTATCGGATTGAGTCTTTTATGAGAACACTTGACGTATGTCTTGCCGTGTTTATATGTGGTGACAATGGGATATCATGTGCCTCTTGATGTATGTTTTGGTGACCAACTTGCGGGTTCCGCCCATGAACCTATGCATAGGGGTTGGCACACGTTCTTGACTCTCCGGTAGAAACTTTGGGGCACTCTTTGAAGTACTTTGTGTTGGTTGGATGAATCTGAGATTGTGTGATGCATATCGTATAATCATGCCCACGGATACTTGAGGTGACAATGGAGTATCTAGGTGACATTAGGGTTTTGATTGATTTGTGTCTTAAGGTGTTATTCTAGTACGAACTCTTTAATAGATCGATCCGAAAGAATAACTTTGAGGTGGTTTCGTACCCTACCATAATCTCTATGTTTGTTCTCCGCTATTAGTGGCTTAGGAGTGACTCTTTGTTGCATGTTGAGGGCTTGTCATATGATCTATCTATGTTATTATTGTTGAGAGAACTTGCACTAGTGAAAGTATGAACCCTAGGCCTTGTTTCCTATCATTGCAATACCATTTGTGCTCACTTTTACCACTTGGTACCTTGCTGTTTTTATAATTTCAGATTACAAAAACCTTTATCTACTATCTATTTTGCACTTGTATCACCCTCTCTTCGCCGAATTAGTGCACCTATACAATTTACCATTGTATTGGGTGTGTTGGGGACACAAGAGACTCTTCGTTATTTGTTTGGAGGGTTGTTTGAGAGATACCATCTTCATCCTATGCCTCTTACGGATTGATAAACCTTAGGTCGTCCACTTGAGGGAAATTTGCTACTGTCCTACAAACATGTGCACTTGCAGGCCCAACAACGTCTACAAGAAGAAGGTTGTGTAGTAGAAATCAAGCTCTTTTCTGGCGTCGTTGCCGGGGAGGTTAGCGCTTGAAGGTATATCTTTAGATCTTGCAATCGTATCTTTTTGTTTCTTGTTTTATCACTAGTTTAGTTTATAAAAGGGAACTACAAAAAATGGAGTTAAGTTTGTCTCATACGCTTCGTCTTTTTAATATCTTTCGTGAGTTTGATGGAAAGGAAAATTGTGCTCAAGTGCTAGAAGAAGAATTACATAGAATGCTTGGCATGAAATATGTGAATGATGAGCATGATTGCAATGTTGTTAGTATGAATTCCCTGAATACCCATGATGCTAATGATATGCAAAGCCACAAGCTTGGGGAAGCTATGTTTGATGGAGATGATATTTTTTGTCCCCCAAGCTTTGATGAGCAAATTTACTATGATGAAAGCATGCCTCCTATCTATGATGATTATTGTGATGACACGTATGCTTTAAAGAATAATGATAACCATGAAATGTGTCATCTTGATCTTAATTTTCAATCACATGATAGTTATTTTGTTGAGTTTGCTCCCACTACTATTCATGAGAAGAAATTTGCTTATGTTGAGAGTAGTAAATTTTCTATGCTGGTAGATCATGAAAAGAATGCTTTAGGTGCTGCTTATATTGTTGAATTCATTCATGATGCTACTGAAAATTATTATGAGAGAGGAACATATGCTTGTAGGAATTGCAATAATATCAAGTTTCCTCTCTATGTGTTGAAAATTTTGAAGCTATGCTTGTTTTACCTTCCTATGCTTGTTGATCATTGTTCCCATAAGTTGTTTGCTCACAAATCCCTATGCATAGGAAGTGGGTTAGACTTAAATGTGCTAGTCATATGATTCATGATGCTCCCGTTATGTTTCAATTCTTATCTTTTATGTGAGCATCATTGCCATCATCATGCCTAGCTGAAAAGGCATTAAAAGAAAAGCGCTTGTTGGGAGACAACCCAATATTTATCCTTACTGTTTTTGTGTGTCAACATGATTATGCTACTGTAGTAAGCATGTTTTATAGCTTTTGTTTCAATATAGTGCCAAGTAGAACCTTTGGGAAGACTTGGGTGAAGTTTATGTGATCTTGCTGTAAAAAACAGAAACTTTTGCGCTCACGAGATTAGCTGCCATTTTTTACTGGAGAGTGATTTTAGGTTGATTCTTTTTGCAGATGATTAATAGACAAATTGCTCAGCTCCAGCAATTTATTTCATAATTTCAATGGTCCAAGTTATCTCTCTATTATCTTGGTGGAAGAAGTTTTTCATCTCGTTGGTGTTATCAATTATATTATTTGTTTCCGTAGTGGCAGAATTTTGGCTCAATTTTGAGAAGCTTTCCATAAGCCCACTACAAGCTTATTCATTTCGTTGTTGGTTTTCCAACAACCCCGTTGTAACCTTCTTGGAAGGGTGCTTTCCAAGTTCTCTTGTGGCAAAAGTTGTCATTTTCTTCTCCGTCCCTTTATCCCAACGATCTATCTTCTATTCTTTCTTCCGGAGGCATTGTAATGTTGCTCTTTTCACTCATCATGTTGAATTATCAAGGTCATGTTCTTTTCATGCTTATCCATTTAACCGGAGTGTTGTGTTCTCATTCAAGTTCTTTCATCTTATCAAGTTTTGCCTCTCTTTTCAACCTGAGTGTTGTCTGAAATCCTTCTTACCCATTGTGTCATTCTTTCAATAGTTCGAGAGGCAGTGTGTTGTTCATTTCATCAAGTATCATCCCATCTACTCAAGTTCATGTTCTATTCCTTCCATGTTCAACCGGAGTGCTGCCCGAGTTCTTCCTCTCTCATCTTGTTTTAACCGGAGTGGTTTCAAATTCTATCTTGTCCATTAAACTCTTGATTCATGTCTTTGCAACCTTCAAGTTCCTGTAATGTTCCTTGTTTCCACTTTCTACCGCTCTGCTCTCAATTGTGTTCAACTCCGTTGTGTTCTTTCTTTCAACTTTTCAACCTCGCAAGGTTCTTTGGTTTCACTCATTTGTCGAAGAAGCAACTTAGTTTTACCTCTTCTCTTCCTCTTCCGTTTCTCTCAGGTGCCATGCTAGATCTCGGGACGAGATCCTCTTGTAGTGGTGGAGTGTTGTAATGCCCTGGATGTAACTTTCCATTTATGTAACTCCAACTCTTGCCATTTCCGGCTATGTGTTGTGATTTTCCTCCGTGGTTGGGTTTTGTATTTCGTTTTGCATTTTGTTCGTGTCATGCATCTCATCTCATAGCATCATGCGCATTGCATCTGCATGTTTTCAAAAAGCTTGCATCTGTTCGTAGTTGCCATGTTTCCCCCTTGCATTTGTTATCCCTTTCGAGACCAACCGTTCATTCGTTGTCCGACCATTTGAGCCTCTTTGCACAGCTACCGACCACCTCCGCAGCCTAGTCCGAAAACTTCTCCCGGACCCGACCCGGGCTGTCATGACCAATGGGTCCGGATCATCTCCAAACATCTACAAAACATCTCTGTTTTCTTATTTGGACTCCCTACCTATTTATTTCTTGACCTTTCGATTACGATCGGAGGGACCAAATACCCCTACCAAAAAAACCACTTGTTATTTAAAGACCAACCCTAAAACCTAGGGGAGATGTCCTATCCGTCCCATCACAGCGCCGCCACTCCACCAAATCCTCTTCAGGATCTCCCCTGCCCGATCCACCCAACCACCCGCAGCCTCCTCCTTCCTCAATCCAAATCCACCGAGCCCACCCGCGTCCGAACCAACCAGCACCCGATCCTCCCCTGCCCGAGCTCCTCACCGCGCCACCGGAGCCCCGAGCCGCCAACACCATTGCCGCCTTGCTTCCCCTGCATCCCCTATTTCAGGTCGAGCAGCGCGCCACAGCACTCGACCGCGCGTTGACTGCGCCGCCTCGCGCGTGGGCCGCCTGCTGGCCTCCAGATCAGGTCCAGCTCGCCTCGCCTTCTTGCTGCTTTCTCCACCGACCTGGGCTTGGCCCATGGGTGAGCAGCCCCTACAGCCCCTCTCATGTACACTGTTGGCCCAATCAGTTTCGGCCTGATTCATGTTTTTTTTTCGCGGAACGATTTTAGCTAATTATCCAGAGTTTACAGTTTTACAAAAAAAACCCTAAGCATCATGCATATAATAACTCATGGACCGTGCATCGGATTAAAATGATTTAAACACGTAAAATGCTTAGAATTTTGTGTAGATTAATAATATGCCACTTTCATCCATGGTTAAAATGGTTAAAATGCCGTTTGTTTAAATTTGCTCAAATGCCATGTTAAAATGATTTATTTCATAACTAAATAATCGTAGCTCGGTTTTAAATAAACTTTATATGTAAATGGGGTAGAAAAATGCCTAGTTTAACATGGTGCACTTTATTTTCCTGTTTAACAACATTAAAATATGGTTTAGGGCAGAACAGTACCAAATCTAAAATATGCACATGGGGATTTTTCGGAATTGTTGTTTGTTGTTCCGGCCTCATTTAATTTTGCCTAGATAGTAAGTTTACTTATGTTTCACCTCTTGCCATGTTTAACAACATTTAATATTGTTGAGTAGCTTATAACGAGATCAAACTAAATAATTGATGTGGTGTTTCGTCAATATGCAACTCGTTGCATATTGAGCTCCACTTAACTTGTAGTGTTGTTTGTACACTTTGTCATGCCATGCCTCATTAAACCGGACATGCATCATACTTGATTGTGCATCATGCCATGTTTATGTGATGGTTGTTTACCATGTTGTTTGCTTCTTTACGGGTTGCTTCTCTCGTTAGCTTCGGTTTCGTTCCGGAGTTGTGAGGATTCATTCGACTACGTCCGTTTGTCTTCTTCATGGACTCGTTCTTCTTCCTAGCGGGATTTCAGGCAAGATGACCGTCACCTTGGATCTCATTACTATCATTGCTATGCTAGTTGCTTCGTTCTATCGCTATGTTGTGCTACCTATCACTTGTTCTTCAAGCCTCCCAATTTGCCATGTCAGCCTCTAACCTTTTTCACCCTTCCTAGCAAACCGTTGTTTGGCTATGTTTCCGCTTTTTCTCAGCCCCTCTTATAGCGTTGTTAGTTGTAGGTGAAGTTGAAGATTGCTCCATGGTGGACAGGATTATGTTGGGATATCACAATATCTCTTATTTAATTAATGCATCTACATACTTGGTAAAGGGTGGAAGACTCGGCCTTATGCCTGGTGTTTTGTTCCACTCTTGCCGCCCTAGTTTCCGTCATACCGGTGTGTTCCTTGATTTTGCGTTCCTTATGCGGTTGGGTGATTTATGGGACCCCCTTGACAGTTCGCTTTGAATAAAACTCCTTCAGCAAGGCCCAACCTTGGTTTTACCATTTGCCTCACCACCACCTACTTTTCCCTTGGGAGTCACGCTCTCGAGGGTCATCTTTATTTAGCCCCCCCCCCCGGGCCAGTGCTTCTCTAAGTGCTGGTCCGAACCAGAGCCCTTTGCAGCGCCCCCTCAGGGAAACTTGAGGTCTGGTTTTAGTTGTACGGATTGTTCATCCGGTGTTGCCCTGAGAACGAGATATGTGCAGCTCCTATCGGGATGTCGGCGCATCGGGCGGTTTTGCTGGTCTTGTTTTACCATTGTTGAAATGTCTTGTAAACCGGGATTCCGAGACTGATTGGGTCTTCCTGGGAGAAGGTATATCCTTCGTTGACCGTGAGAGCTTGTGATGGGCTAAGTTGGGACACCCCTGCAGGGTATAAACTTTTGAGAGCCGTGCCCGCGGTTATGTGGCAGATGGGAATTTCTTAATGTCCGGTTGTAGATAACTTGACACCTGATTCGAATTAAAACGCATCAACCGCGTGTGTAGTGGTGATGGTCTCTTTTCGGCGGAGTCCGGAAAGTGAACACGGTTTTGGGTTATATTTGACGTAAGTAGGAGTTCAGGATCACTTCTTGATCATGGATAGCTTCACGACCGTTCCGTTTGCTCTCTTCTCGCTCTTATTTGCGTATGTTAGCCACCATATATGCTTAGTCGCTGCTGCAACCTCACCACTTTACCCCTTCCTTTCCCATTAAGCTTTGCTAGTCTTGATACCCATGGTAATGGGATTGTTGAGTCCTCGTGGCTCACAGATTACTACAACAACAGTTGCAGGTACAGGTTATGCGATGATCATGACGCGAGAGTGATGTTTGCTTGTTTTGGAGTTCTTCTTTTGCTTCTTCTTTGATCAGGGGATAGGTTCCAGGTCGGCAGCCTGGGCTAGCAGGGTGGATGTCTTTTGAGTTACTGTTTGTGTTTCATCCGTAGTCGGATGTTGATCTCATGTATGGTGTGTTGTTGTATTCATGTGGCATTGTATGCCTCTGGTATGTATCCCCATCTATTATCACTAGTGCAGAACCGGCCTTTAGTGCCGGTTCGTAACGGCCTTTAGTGCTGGTTTGCCAACCGGCACTAAAGAGTGGGGACTAAAGCCCCCCCCCTTTAGTACCGGATCATCACGAACCGGCGCTAAAGTGACACCACGTGGCACGAGCCAGACCCGTGTGCGCGTAGGACATTAGTACCGGTTGGTAACACCAACTGGTACTAAATGTTTGGGTTTTTTGCTTTATTTTCCATTCCATTTTTTTGTTTGCTGGTATTTCACGATACTACAAATTGTACACGTTATGCATATATATATATATAAATAGATTTTCTCGAATGTCTCACAACGAACACCATTATTCACACATACACATGTATATACATATACAATTTCTCCTACATATGTTGCCTTGGTGCCTCCGGAGCACGATGACAAGTGGTTCATGGGGGCGGTAGCGGGTAATAGTATTCTCCTTTGGGATTTATGACCTGGTCGAGCAAAAATCCGGCTATTTCCTCTTGAAGTGCTAGTATGCGGTCCGATGGTAGGAGCTTATCCCGCACCTCTCTGAACTGTTAAGAAGGAGATCAATATGCATGTGTGTTAGTTGTGTGACTAGATATCGATAATGGTGTGAATAGTGTTCTGACAAACGTACCCAGTCCCGTCTATCAGATCTGCTCCTTTCAGACGTCATCATGCGAATGTTCTCGCAAACGTAGAATGCACACAGATTATTCCCCGGCGCCTGCTTCAGGGCCTTTACGAGAATGGAATTGAATCAGATAATGATTAATCAAGCATGATAATTAATTAATGATATTGAAACAAGATTAAAGAGATGGTAGCTAGCTAGTACTACTTAATTACTTACCTTTGGTCGATGCCAAAACCACTTTTTTGCCCATTTGCCTGGAGTCACCTTGATGAACTTTGCCCATGCCCTGCCCGCCGGCAAAGAAAATTAATAAAGGGGTTATTAAATAGTTCATATCATGAAATGACGAACTAATAATAGGCTGAGATATATATAGTTAATAATGATTGAAATTACCTGTTGATTATCCCCTTCACGATGGTGAAGTCTTTATCTTCTTTAGTTAGTGAGTCCAGTAATTCAACTTTTCCTTCCTCAACTTTAAAGTCTATCAAGACCCAGTGCCAACTGCATGCGCACACGTTTGCATGTCTTAATTAAGCGGGCATGTGCATAAAATTAATCAACTACCGTAAACCGTATACACTTAATTATTAACATCTAGCTAGCTGGTAAGCAAAAACAGAATTTGTAGTACAAGACAGTGTGACTCACTGGAAGTTGTAAGGAAGTAGTATATCTTCATTGCTATTGAGGAGCTTCAAGAACTCTAGCATGCTTTCCTCTACACCTTCTTGATAAAATGGAAGCTTCCATATGTCCTCATTAATGGTATTTGGGTCAATGAACCCAATGCCATAGCGTCCAGATTTTTTAATTTCATACATCTTCATCCTGCATATAATACCACAGAAAAGAATATAGTAAGGATAATTACATGTAATGATTGATCAAAATTATCACTACATAATTAGCTTGAGACTTAAATTACAGAAAGAAATCACTTACAGACAATAGCAACTGACGATAGACTTGTCGAGTGCGTCTTGACTGTATAACTGAAATAGTTCTGGATACTCAATGGCCAGAGCTTTCTCATGGTAATAATGCTCCTCCTTGACATTCACCATGAGGGACACTCGATTGGAAATCTTGGTAATGTTCATGTACCATTGATGCAATTCATACATTCTCGTTGGGAGGTCCTTGACCTTGTCTGGATGGACCAAAGGTTGGCCCCAGACATATTTCCATTTTATTTCCGATTCTTTAAGCGGAGACATGGGCTCGATTTCGAGGAGTTGTCCAACAGAGATCTTGAGCATTTCAGCCTGCATTATATGCTCCTCCGTTATTACCACATCGCCCTACTGGGGAACGCTAACGGTTTGCCCATAATAATATTTGGCGTGCGTACTCCTCTCATGTGTTGTTGGCACAACAAGCGGGGGGATCGCTTGCGCTGCCTGTTCTCCCAGCTGGGGAACGGTTTTCTCGCATTTTTTGCCAGTTGCTTGTTGGCTCGGGCTCGAGCTCGCTTCCTTCTGTAGTCGTGCTCGATGTAGCTTCCTGATTTGGCGCTCATAGTCTGAGTCAACAGGCTTGGGAGCTGATGCTCTAGCCATACGAATGCAGTGGTTAATCGTTTTCTCAGGCACTTTCTCCTTTGGTGGTGGTGCCGGTTTTGGTCCAAAATGGGCGTCCACTTGGGCCTGCACTATGGCTGCGTTTTGCTCCTCGATCATGTCGTAAGGCCTCTGAGGAAGAGGAGCGAGGCTTGGACCATATTTATATCGCTTGTCTCCGCCTGTACTTCCTGTACTACCTCGACTCATACCGCTACGCACCATAGCTGCGGCGTGTCTCTTCTGCGATTGCTGAGACGGCGGAGACGGCTGACGTGGCTGACGCTGTGCCGGACTTGAAGCAGGAGGAGTGGCCTGACGCTGTGCCGGACATGAAGGAGGAGGAGTCTGCTCAAGCGTTCGGGGACTTGGAGGAGGTGGTGGTGGACTTCGAGGAGGAGTCGGCTCACGCGTTTGTGGACTTGGAGGAGCGGGAGCCTGCTGATTCGGTGGCAGACTTCAAGGAGGAGTCGGTAGACGAAGTGGTGTCGGTGGACTTGGAAAGATGATGCAATCCTTTCTCCATAGGATGATACGATGTACAGCATCTCCTAGTGTGCGCTCGCCGTCACCTCCAGCAATGTCAAGTACTAGCATCGAATATGGCTCCACCACTTCATCAACCATGACACGAGCATAGCCCTCTGGAATCGGGATGCAATGGAAGGTTGCTTCAGGGGTAATTGTGAAAGCAACGCCGTCCACCACCTTCATGGATATGTTCTTCATTTTGGAGTGTACCTCACAGTTAGTGTTCTCTATGATGTCATCCACAGGGTGGTATGTATCCAGCAGTGTGTCGCCCGGGGCAGAACCAACGCTGCTTCTCGGCATGGATGGTACGGTGCTATCCAATGATGGACGATCATCCGCTTGCTGCTGCCGCTGCTGAGACCCCCTTTCCTGGCTAAGTGAGTCGATCTGCTGCTGCTGCTGGAATTTGAGTGCCAAGTCCGTGTGCCTTGCTTCTAGGCCTTGAAGGCGTTCTACGTCCTGCTTCCTCTGCACCTCCTCCAGCTTCCTCTTCTTCTCCTCCTCCATCTTCTTTCTTGCACCGGACCTGTAGTCGTCATCCCAGTCCGAAAAGCCCTCATACCAGGGAATAACGCCCATGCCTCGTGTTCTTCCCGGGTGTTCAGAATTTCCCAGGGCGCGCGTAAGCTCGTCGTTCTCTCTGTTGGGCGTGAACACCCCCGCTCGAGCTTCTTCTATTGCGTCAAGTATCTTTTGTTCGGCTCCTTTTAGACTTGCCTTCTTCGAAACCCGGCCTGTCTTCGGGTCCAACGCCCCCCCATGCGCATAGAACCAAGTTCTGCACCTGGGGGGCCAGCTCCTAGTAATCGGAGTGACCCCTGCACCCTCCATCTCTTGCTCAGACTTATCCCACTTAGGCATTCCCACCGCGTAGCCACCTGGACCCAGCCTATGGAACTGCGTCTTTTTTGCGGCATTGACCTTGTTTTTTATTGACCGTTCCTTAGATATTTCTGAATCCTTGAATTTCACGAAATCCTCCCAGTGTTCTCTTTGCTTCTCCAGTGTTCCCGTGAATTCTGGAGTCTTCCTTTTTGCAGCAAGGTGGTTGGCCCACACAGTTTTCTTGTGGGTGTTGAATGCAATTGCCATCTTCTTAAGAGCAGCGCCCTTCACTTTGTCCACATCTGCTTTAGTGAAATAATCTGGTAGGGTGAAATGTTCCATCAGAGAATCCCAAAGGTCTTTTTTGGCTCTGTCGTCGACCCAAGTAACACCTGGACGTTTAGTCTTTGGCTCTTTCCATTCTTGAATGGAGATCGGGAGTTTGTCCTTCACAAGAACTCCGCACTGACGAGTCCACTTGTTTGCAATGTTCTTAGGCTTCAAGGGTTCGCCACTTGGTTTGACGGATTCGATGTTGTACTTTACACCGTCCTTCAACAATCTGCTCGGGCCTCGCTTTGTCCTGCTGTTTGTAGAAGCAGATTTGCTCGATCCGGAGGGCTGAAAGAAGAAGATCGACTTGTTCATGTATCTTAAAATAAAAAAAACATGTGATGATCACCAGATGCCTGCTATATAAATATACCTTGCCGGCAGTCTTTGTTATTTGAAGATCAGCATTCTCTGTGTCATCATAAACATTGTTTCTGTCATCATAATCAGAATCATAGTTCATGACTTCATCGGCTCGGTCGTCGAGATCGAATATCTTTTCATCACCCTCTCCGGTATTGTTCAGATATTGGGAGCCGTCATCTGCTTCATTCAGATCATCTAGCCTGCCAGGGCTGCGTATGATGTCGAATAATTCCTCTTCTCTATCTCTGCCGGTATTGTCCGCCATAGCTTTTACTTAACTAATACAGAAGAAATATAGAACAATTTAGTATTCAAATTACAATGCATGGATGCAATCAATAAAAAAACTGAATCATATAAATTAGCAATATATATGCATCGTCTCAATTAATATATAGTCTTGAATATACATCATCATCTCGAATAATATATATAATCTCGAATACATCGTCTCGAATATTATATATCGAATACATCACTGGCTAGGTACCTAATAAAGATCGAGTACTACAGAAGAATCTAGGGCGCCACTCGCGGTTCCTGGGGCGCGAGCGGTGGACACCCAAAGAGAAGGAACCATCACAGGATCATATCTCCGGTCATCTGCCCAAAGAACTTGCCAAGTAGTGGAGAACCTGACGTCGTCCATAGCAGCCATGTAGCGATGGACGTGCTCGTCTTCCTCCCTGACACGGCGACGCACCACCTCCGGCGGGGCCGGCTGCCTCTGCACCGAATGTGGCCCACGCGAACGCCACCAAAGGAGATCAGGGTCGACGATGGGACCCGAGGCTCGGTTCCTCACCAAGCGGCACGCCCCTCCAGGTAGCACCTCCCAGTGCCAGCCCGGCGGAGCCCAGTCCCGGACATGGGTCCTCTGAAGCATGACGTCGTCACGAACGGGTCGAGGCGAGGATGCGGGCCGTGCATATCGTCGAGAACAAATACTATATGCCCGCAAAAAGTAACATTAATCTAACATTCTATATGCAAATTCTAACAATTTGACATTAATCTAATTCATCTAACTAAAACTAATTCTAAAATTTCTAACATTTCTGATTATATAACTAACATTTCTAATATTTCTATAACCAACAAACAGAAAAATTGCTAACATTTTTATAAATATTTATAT
>NC_057801.1:830610525-830637529 GCF_018294505.1 Triticum aestivum | reverse complement strand
ACGGGGACGACCGGTGCGGCGACGTCGAGGGGCGGGGACGGCCGGGGTCGGCGATGAGGGGCGGGGGCGGCGACGTCGATGGGGACGGCGTCGATCGGGGCAGGGCGGCGCGACGGAGGGAAGAAACAGAGAGGGAAAGTGATTTTTTCAACTGTTGTATATATAGGATGGACCTTTAGTACCGGTTGGTGCCACGACCCGGTACTAAAGGTCTGTTTTGGCCAGGCCAAGCGGCGGGAAGCGCCCCCCTTTAGTACCGGGTGGTGGCTCCAACCGGTACTAAAGACCCCCCCCCCTTTAGTACCGGTTGGTGCCACGACCCGGTACTAAAGGGGTGCGCTGGCGCAGTGCGGTGCGGCAAGTTTAGTCCCACCTCGCTAGTCGAAGGGCTACCGCACTGATTTGTAAGCCCCAGTGCGGTAGCTCTCTCGAGCTCCTCTCCTAAGCAGGCCTACTGGGCCTACCTGTTAAGTGCTGCCATGTGGGCCTACTGGGCCTTTGCGGGCCTGCATCCTGGCTCAACAGAAGGTTGTGTTTCTAGTCGTATGCAGGCCGCTTTGGCCCAGTAGGCGGGCTTTTTATTTTTTTGCTTTATTTATTTTTGAGTTGTTTTTTGCTGTATTTAGAGTGTCTTTCTGAATATTTTTTCTTTAGGTACAAAAAATTACGGACTTTCTGTTAGTGCCGGTAGTTTTCAAATTTGAATAGTTTAAATTTTGAATTATTTGATATTTGTGTGAATCACTAGTTTGTGAATAACTTAACTTTGAAAAAAGATTTTTCAGTGATTCTTTTTTCTTATGTTTAATATAATTGTGTTTTATCATTATATTCAATTTGGTAATGCTTAGGTTATTTAAAAATGAAATGCCTTTGTAACAGATGAGTTTTCGTCCGAAACTCTGATACTTCAAAAGAGATAGTAAATGCATGAAAGAATTTGTTTGCACATAAAATTTCTTCGCGTTTCAAATGCCAAAACACATAACTACCCTAACTATTACAGAGATTCCCTCCTGGGTGTGAAACACAGAAGAAAGTGATGATAGTGAAGCCGATCACATCCCGGATCTTTGGGTGTGAAACTTCTTCTTCGTGTGTGTCCCTTTGCACCGTAGCCATGGAAAATCTTCATCATTTAACTGGATGCTCGGGTCAATATTCACTGCGAATGGAGCAATTTCATCAAACTTTTTCGTAATCTTCTGACATGTCTGTCTTGTCATCCACTCCCATGATGTTTCTTTTCCCTGAAAGAACTATGTGGCGCTTTGGCTCGTCGTATGATCCATTCGCTTCCTTATCTTTTCTTTTCCTCGGCCTGGTAGACATGTCTTTCACATAAAAAACCTGCGCCACATCATTGGCTAGGACGAATGGTTCTTCTGCATACGCAAGATTGTTGAGATCCACTGTTGTCATTCCGTACTACGGGTCTTCCGTTACCCCGCCTCGTGTCATATTGACCCATTTGCACCGAAACAAAGGGACCTTCAAACCACCTGCATAGTTAAGTTCCCATATGTCCTCTATGTAACCATAATATGTTTCCTTTCCCGTGTTGGTTGTTACATCAAAGCGGACACCACTGTTTTGGTTGGTGCTCTTCTTATCTTGGGCGATCGTGTAAAATGTATTCCCATTTATCTCGTACCCTTTGAAAGTCATTATATTCGAAGATGGTAACTGGGACAGCGAGTATAGGTCATCTTCAATATCGCCATCGTGCATGGCACGTTTCTGCAACCAACCGGCAAAAGTCCTCGTTTGTTCATGTGTAATCCAGTCGTCAGACTTCTCTGGGTGTTTGGAGTGTAGAAAGTTCTTGTGTTCCTCCATATACGGAGCCACCAAGGCGGAATTCTGTAGAACTGTGTAGTGTGCTTCAGTGAGAGAATGCCCGTCCATACATATTATTTGATCCCCTCCTAGCGTACCTTTTCCATCCAGTCTACCCTTATGCCACGATTCAGGAACACCAATCGGCTTAAGGTCAGGAATAAAGTCAATACAAAACTCAATGACCTCCTCATTTTCATGGCCCTTCGTGATGCTTCCTTCTGGCCTAGCACGGTTATGAACAAATTTCTTCAAGACTCCCATGAACCTCTTAAAGGGGAACATATTGTGTAGAAATACAGGACCCAAAACGTTAATCTCTTCGCAAAGGTGAACTAGGACGTGTGTCATGATGTTGAAGAAGGATGGTGGGAACACCAACTCAAAACTGACAAGACATTGCACCAAATCATTCTGTAACCTTGGTATGATTTCTGGATCGATTACCTTCTAAGAGATGGCATTGAGGAATGCACATAGCTTCACAATGGCTAATCGAACATTTTCCGGTAGAAGCCCCCTCAATGCAACCGGAAGCAGTTGCGTCATAATCACGTGGCAGTCATGAGACTTTAGGTTCTGGAACTTTTTCTCCGCCATATTTATTATTCCCTTTATATTCGACGAGAAGCCAGACGGTGCCTTCATGCTGAGCAGGCATTCACAGAAGATTTCCTTCTCTTCTTTGGTAAGAGCGTAGCTGGCCTGACCCTGATGTATGTCGTCTTTTCCGTGCATACATTGCTGGTCCTCCCGTGCCTCTGGTGTATCTTTTGTCTTCCCATACACGCCCAAGAAGCCAAGCAGGGTCACGCAAAGATTCTTTGTCACGTGCATCACGTCGATTGCGGAGCGGACCTCTAGGTCTTTCCAATAGGGCAGGTCCCAAAATATAGATTTTTTCTTCCACATGGGCGCGCGTCTGTCAGTGTTCTTCGGAACAGGTTGTCTGCCAGGACCCTTTCCAAAGATTACCTTCAAATCCTTGACCATATCATGTACATCAGCACCAGTACGGTGGCGAGGCTTCGTCCGGTGATCCGCCTCACCTTTGAAATGCTTGCCTTTCTTTCTTACGGGATGCCTGCTCGGAAGAAATCAACGATGTCCCAGGTACACATTCTTCCTACAACTCACCAAATATATACTGTCAGTATCATCCAAACAGTGCGTGCATCCGCGGTATCCCTTGTTTGTCTGTCCTGAAAGGTTACTGAGAGCAGGCCAATCATTGATGGTCACGAACAGCAACGCCTTTAGGTCAAATTCTTCCTGTCCGTGCTCATCCCACGCACGTAGACATGTTCCATTCCACAGATGTAATAGTTCTTCAACTAATGGCCTTAGGTACACATCAATGTCGTTGCTGGGTTGCTTAGGGCCTTGGATGAGCACTGGCATCATAATGAACTTCCGTTTCATGCACAACCAAGGAGGAAGGTTATACAAACATAGAGTCACAGGCCGCGTGCTATGGTTGCTGCTCTGCTCCCCAAAAGGATTAATGCCATCTGCGCTTAGACCAAACCATATGTTCCTTGGGTCACCTGCAAACTCCTCCCTGTACTTTCTCTCAATTTTTCTCCACTGCGAACCGTCAGCGGGTACTCTCAACTTTCCGTCTTTCTTACGGCATTCTCTGTGCCACCGCATCGCCTTCGCATGCTCTTTGTTTTGAAACAAACGTTTCAACCGTGGTATTATAGGAGCATACCACATCACCTTGGCAGGAATCTTCTTCCTGGGGCGCTCGCCCTCGACATCACCAGGGTCATCGCGACTGATCTTATAACGCAATGCACCACATACCGGGCAAGTGTTCAAATCCTCGTACGCACCACGGTAGAGGATGCAGTCATTAGGGCATGCATGTATCTTCTGCACCTCTAACCCTAGAGGGCAAACAGCCTTCTTTGCTTCATACATACTCTCGGGCAATTCGTTGTCCTTTGGAAGCATATTGTTTATCATTACCAGCAACTTTCCAAATCCCTTGTCAGATACACCATTCTCTGCCTTCCATTGCAGCAATTCCAGTGTGGTGCCCAACTTTTTTTTGTCAGCTTTGCAATTCGGGTACAACAATTTCTTGTGATCCTCTAACATGCGCTGCAACTTCTTCCTCTCCAAATCACTTGCGCGGTTTCTCTTTGCATCGGCAATGGCCCGACCTAGATCATCAGCGAGCTCATCTGATGCCTCTTCTTCAGCTTGTTCCCGCATTGCCGGCTCAGCTTCTTCCTCCGTTGTTGTATCATCGTATTCAGGGAACCCATGGCCAGGATAGATGCCGTCGTCCTCTTCTTCTTCATTGTCTTCCATCATAACCCCTCTTTCTCCGTGCTTGGTCCAAACATTATAGTGGGGCATGAAACTGGACTCAAATAGGTGGACATGAATGGTTCTTGACGTAGAGTAATTGCGACCATTCTTACAGCCAGCACATGGACAAGGCATAAAACCATCCGCCCGCTTGTTTGCCTCAGCGGCAAGGAGAAAAGTATGCACACCATTAATGAACCCGGGAGAGCATCGGTCATCATACATCCATTGTCGGCTCATATCTTCATTATACACAACACCTAATAGACCAAATTAATACAAGTTCATACATAAAGTTCATATACAACACTTAATTAAATGCAACAAATAACTCTCTAGCTAAAGAATTTAAATGCAACAACAAATGCGATCAAGATCGCAACTAAGGTAACATATGATCCTACAGCATAATGATACCAAGCCACACTATCAATGGCATATTTTCTAATCTTTCTAATCTTCAACCTCATTTTCTCCATCTTGATCTTGTGATCATCGACGACATCGGAAACATGCAACTCCAATTCCATCTTCTCCCTCTCAATTATTTTCAATTTTTCTTTTAAATACTCGTTTTCTCTTTCAACTAAATTTAACCTCTCGACAATAGGGTCGGTTGGAATTTCTGGTTCACATACCTCCTAGATAAAAATATCTATGTCAACTTGATGGGCATAATTTGCCATAAACACGAAATGCAACAACTAGTTTTAAAAGAGAATATACCACATCAGAATCATAACAATTACGAGGGCCGACGGGGACGGATATCAAAACCATGGCACTATGTATAACAAACAACGTATGGGTAAGACAATTATATGAGTAACTATATATCCAAATCACACAAACATCAATTTGGTAATGTAAAACATTCATGAACAAGAGCCTCACCACAAGGTGGTGCCGGCGACGGGACGGTGCGGGCAATCGACGGTGGTTACGACGGAGATTTAGAAGGCACTAAGTAAACCACACCTACATATGCAAACTAAGTGTTATTTTTGACCTCAAATTGCATATAAATCAAATACTAGCAAATATAATTCCTCCCAAATTAATCACTATACAAAGCATTCCAAGAGCTAATCTAGCAATGAGAGTTGAAAGGACAAAGTTGCTAACCTTTGTGATCATTTGAATGGATGGGGGCCTTCAAATCTTGACAAATTTTGGGCAAAATTTGTGAGGAGCTCGAGGAAGAGAGGGGAAGAACAGAGGAAAGTGAGGGGAAAGGGGAAGAACAGAGTGGCTCGGGTGGACGAAGGGTTTATGTACGTCGACCTTTAGTACCGGTTCGTGGCACGAACCGGTACTAAAGGTGCTGGACGGGCCCTGGACTGACAACATCCTGCCACCACTCTCTTTAGTACCGGTTCGTGCCACGAACCGGTGCTAAAGGCGTGCCACGAACCGGTACTAACGAGAGCGGCCGGCTAGCCGTTGGAACTGGCACTAATGGACACATTAGTGCCGGCTCAAAATCAAACCGGCACTAGTGTGTCTCAGATTTGCCCCTTTTTCTACTAGTGTATGTAATGTTGATGTAATGATATCCACCTTGCAAAAGCGTTTCAATATGCAGTTCTATCCTTGATGGGACCTTCGAGTCTCTTTAAGATAGTATCGCATATTGGGCGTGACAAGTTGGTAGCAGAGCCTCAACCGACCATAGGAGCCCCCTTGATTGTTGGCCATTGTTGAGTCTAGAAGAAAACTATTTTGAGTCTTAGGATTATATATATCGGAGAGTAGGATTCTTTTTACTCCTCAACCCACTTCGTCGTTCTGGTGAGGACTCTCGACGTAGATGTTTTGCCTTTCATCTCCTCAATTTTTCACAATTTTTTTTAGGATCACGCGGGTATCTTGGGATCGTTCCGATATTCTTATGACAAGAACATTGTTCTTGGTGCCTCCTGACATTTAGGGGTTGTGGCAGTGTCCCAGGGAGTTGAGCTCCGAGGTGTTGTCGTCATAATTTTATCGTTGCAGTTCTGGAATACCTGAGTTTTGCCGACATCGAAAATCTCTTTTATGCAGTTGTTGGTGAGATAACCTCGACACCACCCAGTATTGGGGAGTTCGGGAGTATCGCTATAGCTCGTATAACGGATGCTTTTCGAAGGTTGAGGTACACGATTTCCAGAGTTTTCTTGGTTATGTGTTGACGGATGGATACAGCTGGATGTAGGGATTGTTAGTTTGGGTGAGATATATTGCTTCCCCTGTATCCCCAACACCAGATTGCACGACCAGAAAGTTTCGGGAGTTTTATAGGTGGGAATTCAAGTAGCTCCTAGTATATCTTTCCGACAGATGCATGATATGGGATTGGGTAAATCTCTATCATATGTATTTGTTCCGGCTTATTCTGCAAGCCAAATCCTTTGTTTTGTTTTATTTGTGGTATTCGAGTTGCTTCGAAGTCAAATGTTGAATCCATACCTTTCCTAAATGGTGTTCTCATATTTCTATGGGAATACTAATCCTTCTTGACCATTGAGGTTGTCATGTTAATTCTTTTCCAACCAGCGTGCTTCTCTTCAAGTGGATCCGATCATTTCAACATTCGCGAGATCAATTCTAAGTTTGCTCAACGGCGTTTCTTCCATCTTCCCCAAGTTGCCTTTGTTTTCCCGCCCTCCCACCCTTTTCTTCAAGGACTCAGATATCTTAATCAAGTATCCATCTTATGGATGGGAAGTCTCCCCATTCTTTTCCGTCAATGTTCTTATCCGATGATTCTTAGGAAGATACTAACAGAGCTTCAAGTCTATTATTCTTTGTCTCTTTTCTTCTCTGGTGGATTGATTTCAAGCTTCGGCGTTGATTATATCTCTTTTTTTTGTTTCACATATCTTCCCATGTGAATTTCTTATCCAAGGCTCTCTTATTTATTCACCTTGCCCAGTTCATATCCGGAGTGTTGAAGATATCTTGGAAGATTCATGTTTCCATTCTCAATCCGTTCAAGTTATTTTGAGGTTGTTATCTCATTCAAGCCATTTAATTCAACCGGTGCAATCCCCCCTTTCAATCAATCGTTCAATGGTGTATCTTTTAGTGGGCCCTAACCCACAGGTCTTTTCCCAGGATCTTACCTGACTCTTCTAATTTTCTCGGAGCTATTCTCAAATTCATTTCAAAGTTTGATGTAAGAATGAATCATCATCAGTCAAATGTCCTTCTCCAAGATCGCATTCAAATTCTTTCCATCGTTGGTTCAACCTTTCTATTATTCATTCCGGAGTGCCTCAACAATTCTTGAGGGTGGTTCTCATCATCTTTCTCAACATTTGAAGACAGAAGAGTTTTTTTCCTCCAAATCTTATCACTTCTTCCAAAGATGCGTAGTTCAAGCTTGATGCCACCCTCTCATAATTGTTTTCGATTGTGACAATTCTTTCCACCCATCCGGAGCACTTCATGAGTTGTTTCCATTTTATTCCTACGAAGGCCATCATTTCAGGATTATTCATTCCAGCTTTCAGCTCTCGTTCTCCAAATCTTACCGGTGCATCGTTCAAATAACCTCTAGTCAGTTCATGGCCTCTTCGTTCTCATGTATCTAAATCCCCTCAAGTATCTTCATTCGTTTTCCAATTCTTCCCGGTGAATTGTGCCTTTACTACTTTCGTTTTCAATTCTTACGGTGGCCCGTTCAAGATTTCTCTTCCTTCGTCATCGTATCAATTCATTCATCCTTTCGTTTGTTTCAATCCCACCAGTGGTTCCATCAATACCTTCTCAAGTTTGCACTATATCTCTCTTAATCCTTTCTACGAGAATAAGTAGTATGTCAAATCTGTTGTTTGTCATCAATTTAAATTGGTGAAGGATACGCATAACGTAATTCTTATTATTGTTTCATCCAAGTGATCTAGTTTCTTCTTTCAAGAGTTGTTCATCATGTCATTTTTCTCGGTTCGAAGTGTTTCATCTTTTGTTTTCTGGAGTTCCAAGTTTTCCGCATTATCTCGTCACGAAGATCCATCTAAATCATTTCAAGGCTTGAATCCTATTCTTTTCATCCCTTTGTTTACTGGAGGCTCTACATGGTGGTTCGTCAAGGATTCCTTTCATTCTTCATTTGTTCTTCAAGATTTGTCTCGAGGTGATGATCCGCCAAGCTATACTCAAAATTAAACATGGTGCTCAACACATGTTTTGTTTGAGGCGTTCAAGCATTCTTCATCTTGCATTCTGAAGAGCAATTCCTTCTATCTTATCTTTCGAGATGGTGTTATGTCATCCTTGACAATTTCTCTTCATGTTTCATTATTCACAAGTTGTCAAGAATGAGATATTTTAAAACAATCATTTTCTCTTCGATCATGAGTTGTTTCAACCCATCATAATTGCTTCGTTGGAAGTTATCTTATGTCATATTTCACCTTAAGCCTTCCCTAAGGAATGTTCTATTGTGGTGATTATCAATGGTCCAAGTTATCTCTCTATTATCTTGGTGGAAGAAGTTTTTCATCTCGTTGGTGTTATCAATTATATTATTTGTTTCCGTAGTGGCAGAATTTCGGCTCAATTTTGAGAAGCTTTCCATAAGCCCACTACAAGCTTATTCATTTCGTTGTTGGTTTTCCAACAACCCCGTTGTAACCTTCTTGGAAGGGTGCTTTCCAAGTTCTCTTGTGGCAAAAGTTGTCATTTTCTTCCCCGTCCCTTTATCCCAACGATCTATCTTCTATTCTTTCTTCCGGAGGCATTGTAATGTTGCTCTTTTCACTCATCATGTCGAATTGTCAAGGTCATGTTCTTTTCATGCTTATCCATTTAACTGGAGTGTTGTGTCCTCATTCAAGTTCTTTCATCTTATCAAGTTTTGCCTCTCTTTTTCAAACCTGAGTGCTGTCTGAAATCCTTCTTACCCATTGTGTCATTCTTTCAATAGTTCCAGAGGCAGTGTGTTGTTGATTTCATCAAGTATCATCCCATCTTCTCAAGTTCATGTTCTATTCCTTCCATGTTCAACCGGAGTGCTGCCCAAATTCTTCCTGTCTCATCTTGTTTTACCCGGAGTGGTTTCGAATTCTATCTTGTCCATTAAACTCTTGATTCATGTCTTTACAACCTTCAAGTTCCCGTAATGTTCCTTGTTTCCATTTTCTACCGCTCTGCTCTCAATTGTGTTCAACTCCGTTGTGTTCTTTCTTTCAACTTTTCAACCTCGCAAGGTTCTTTGGTTTCACTCATTTGTCGAAGAAGCAACTTAGTTTTACCTCTTCTCTTCCTCTTCCGTTTCTCTCCTGTGCCATCCTAGATCTCGGGACGAGATCCTCTTG
Organism: Triticum aestivum; assembly: GCF_018294505.1. Taxonomy (NCBI): domain Eukaryota; kingdom Viridiplantae; phylum Streptophyta; class Magnoliopsida; order Poales; family Poaceae; genus Triticum; species Triticum aestivum. Next base: position 830,628,068 of record NC_057801.1, on the reverse strand, counting down.
TAGTGGTGGAGTGTTATAACACCCCGGATGTAACTTTCCATTTATGTAACTCCAACTCTTGCCATTTCCGGGTATGTGTTGTGATTTTCCTCCGTGGTTGGGTTTTGTCTTTCGTTTTGCATTTTGTTCGTGTCATGCATCTCATCTCATAGCATCATGCGCATTGCATCTGCATGTTTTCAAAAAGCTTGCATCTGTTCGTAGTTGCCGCGTTTCCCCCTTGCCTTTGTTATCCCTTTCGAGACCAACCGTTCATTCGTTGTCCGACCGTTTGAGCCTCTTTGCATAGCTACCGACCACCTCCGCAACCTAGTCCAAAAACTTCTCCCGGACCCGACTCGGGCTATCATGACCAATGGATCCGGATCATCTCCAAACATCTCCATTTTCTTATTTGGACTCCCTACCTATTTATTTCTCGACCTTTCGATTACGATCGGAGGGACCAAATACCCCTACCAAAAAAACCACTTGCTATTTAAAGACCAACCCTAAAACCTAGGGGAGCTGTCCTATCTGTCCCATCGCAGCGCCGCCACTCCACCAAATCCTCTTCAGGATCTCACGTGCCCGATCCACCCAACCAGCCGCAGCCTCCTCCTTCCTCGATCCAAATCCAACGAGCCCACCCGCGTCCGAACCAACCAGCACCCGATCCTCCCCTGCCCGAGCTCCTCACCACGCCACCGGAGCCCCAAGCCGCCAACACCATCGCCGCCCTGCTTCCTCTGCATCCCTTGCTTCAGGTCGAGCAGTGCGCCACAGCGCTCGACCGCGTGTTGACTGCGCCACCTCGCGCGTGGGTCGCCTGCTGGCCTCCAGATCAGGTCCAGCTCGCCTCGCCTTCTTGCTGCTTTCTCCACCGACCTGGGCTTGGCCCATGGGTAAGCAGCCCCTCCAGCCCCTCCCATGTACACTGCTGGCCCAATCAGTTTCGGCCTGATTCATGTTTTTTTTCGCGGAACGATTTTAGCTAATTATCCAGAGTTTACGGTTTTACAGAAAAAACCCTAAGCATCATGCATATAATAACTCATGAATCGTGCATCGGATTAAAATGATTTAAACATGTAAAATGCTTAGAACTTTGTGTAGATTAATAATATGCCACTTTCATCCATGTTTAAAATGGTTAAAATGCTGTTTGTTTAAATTTTCTCAAATGCCATGTTAAAATGATTTATTTCATAACTAAATAACCGTAGCTCGGTTTTAAATAAACTTTATATGTAAATGGGGTGGGAAAATGCCTAGTTTAACATGGTGCACTTTATTTTCCTGTTTAAAAACATTAAAATATGGTTTAGGGAAGAACAGTACCAAATATAAAATATGCACATGGGGATTTTTCGGAATTGTTGTATGTTGTTCCGGCCTCATTTAAACTTGCCTAGATAGTTAGTTTGCTTATGTTTCACCTCTTGCCATGTTTATCAATATTTAATATTGTTGAGTAGCTTATAACAAGATTAAACTAAATAATTGATGTGGTGTTTCGTCAATATGCAACTCGTTGCATATTGAGCTCCACTTAACTTGTAGTGTTGTTTGTACACTTTGCCATGCCATGCCTCATTAAACCGGACATGCATCATACTTGATTGTGCATCATGCCTTGTTTATGTGATGGTTGTTTACCATGTTGTTTGCTTCTTTCCGGGTTGCTTCTCTCGTTAGCTTCAGTTTCGTTCCGGAGTTGTGAGGATTCATTCGACTACATCTGTTTGTCTTCTTCATGGACTCGTTCTTCTTCCTAGCGGGATTTCAGGCAAGATGACCGTCACCTTGGATCTCATTACTATCACTGCTATGCTAGTTGCTTCGTTCTATCACTATGCTGCGCTACCTATCACTTGTTCTTCAAGCCTCCCAATTTGCCATGTCAGCCTCTAACCTTTTTCACCCTTCCTAGCAAACCGTTGTCTGGCTATGTTACCGCTTTTGCTCAGCCCCTCTTATAGCGTTGTTAGTTGCAGGTGAAGTTGAAGATTGCTCCATGGTGGACAGGATTATGTTGGGATATCACAATATCTCTTATTTAATTAATGCATCTATATACTTGGTAAAGGGTGGAAGACTCGGCCTTATGCCTGGTGTTTTGTTCCACTCTTGCCGCCCTAGTTTCCGTCATACCGGTGTTATGTTCCTTGATTTTGTGTTCCTTACGCGGTTGGGTGATTTATGGGCCCCCTTGATAGTTCGCTTTGAATAAAACTCCTCCAGCAAGGCCCAACCTTGGTTTTACCATTTGCCTCACCACCACCTACTTTTCCCTTGGGAGTCGCGCTCTCGAGGGTCATCTTTATTTAGCCCCCCCCGGGCCAGTGCTTCTCTAAGTGCTGGTCCGAACCATAGCCCTTTGCAACGCCCCCTCAGGGAAACTTGAGGTCTGGTTTTAGTTGTACGGATTGCTCGTCCGGTGTTGCCCTGAGAACGAGATATGTGCAGCTCCTATCGGGATGTCGGCACATCGGGCGGTTTTGCTGGTCTTGTTTTACCATTGTCGAAATGTCTTGTAAACCGGGATTCTGAGACTGATTGGGTCTTCCTGGGAGAAGGTATATCCTTCGTTGACCGTGAGAGCTTGTGATGGGCTAAGTTGGGACACCCCTACAGGGTATAAACTTTCGAGAGCCGTGCCCGCGGTTATGTGGCAGATGGGAATTTGTTAATGTTCGGTTGTAGATAACTTGACACCTGATTCGAATTAAAACGCATCAACCGCGTGTGTAGCCGTGATGGTCTCTTTTCGGCGGAGTCCAGAAAGTGAACACGGTTTTGGGTTATATTTGACGTAAGTAGGAGTTCAGCATCACTTCTTGATCATGGCTAGCTTCACGACCGTTCTGTTTGCTCTCTTCTCACTCTTATTTGCGTATGTTAGCCACCATATATGCTTAGTCGCTGCTGCAACCTCACCACTTTACCCCTTCCTTTCCCATTAAGCTTTGCTGGTCTTGATACCCATGGTAATGGGATTGTTGAGTTCTCATGGCTCACAAATTACTACAACAACAGTTGCAGGTACATGTTATGCGATGATCATGACGCGAGTGCGATCTTTGCTTGTTTTGGAGTTCTTCTTCTTCTTCTTCTTCGATCAGGGGATAGGTTCCAGGTCGGCAGCCTGGGCTAGCAGGGTGGATGTCGTTTGAGTTACTGTTTGTGTTTCATCCATAGTTAGATGTTGATCTTATGTATGGTGTGTTGTTGTATTCATGTGGCATTGTATGCCCCTGGTATGTATCCCCATCTATTATGTAATGTTGATGTAATGATATCCACCTTGCAAAAGCGTTTCAATATGCGGTTCTATCCTTGATGGGACCTTCGAGTCTCTTTAAGATAGTATCACATATTGGGCGTGACAAAGCGGAAATGCCCTGAATATTTGGTGGATAAGAAGGATGGCAAAGTGAACAAGGGTATATTTGATATACAGGTTATTGATGTGTACCTTACTAGTGTTTATAGTAACCCTGAGTATTTGATACTTGTTCGGTTGCTAAGATTAGTAACTTGAAATAGGAGTTACAGAATAAACAGAGGCTAGTTGAGGGTGAAGTGACGATGTGTCTTGGAAGTGGTTCCAAGATTGATATGATCATCATCGCACACTCCCTATACTTTCGGGATTAGTGTTAAACCTAAATAAATGTTATTTGGTGTTTGCGTTGAGCATAAATATGATTTGATCATGTTTATTGCAATATGGTTATTCATTTAAAGTCAGAGAATAATTGTTGTTCTGTTTATATGAATAAAACCTTCGATGGTCATACACCCAATGAAAATAGTTTGTTGGATCTCGATCGTAGTGATACACATATTCATAATATTGATGTCAAAAGATGCAAAGTTGATAATGATAGTGCAACTTATTTGTGGCACTGCCATTTGGGTCATATCGGTGTAAAGCGCATGAAGAAACTCCATAAAGATGGATTTTTTGAATCATTTGATTATGAATCATTTGATGCTTGCAAACCGTACCTTTTGGGCAAGATGACTAAAACTCCGTTCTCCGGGACAATGGAACGAGCTAGTGACTTATTGGAAATAATACGTACTGATGTATGTGGTTCAATGAGTGTTGATGCTCGTGGTGGGTATCATTATTTTCTGACCTTCACAGATGATTTGAGCAGATATGAGTATATCTTCTTAATGAAACACAAGTCCGAAACATTTGAAAAGTTCAAAGAATTTCAGAGTCAAGTGGAGAATCATCGTAACAAGAAAATAAAGTTTCTACTATCTGATCATGGAGGAGAATATTTGACTTACGAGTTTGGCCTTCATATAAAACAATGTGGAATAGTTTCACAGTTCACACCACCTGGAACACCACAATGTTATGGTGTGTCCAAACATCATAACTGCACTTTATTGGATATTGTGCGACCTATGATGTCTCTTATCGGTTTACCACTATCGTTTTGGGGTTATGCATTAGAGACAGTTGCGTTCACTTTAAATAGGGCACCATCGAAATCCGTTGAGACGACGGCTTATGAACTGCGGTTTGGCAAGAAACCAAAGTTGCCGTTTCTTAAAGTTTGGGGCTGCGATGCTTATGTGAAAAAGTTTCAACCTGATAAGCTCGAACCTAAATCGGAGAAGTGCGTCTTCATAGAATACCCAAAGGAAACTGTTGGGTACACCTTCTATCACAGATCCGAAGGCAAGATATTAGTTGCTAAGATGGATCCTTTCTAGAGAAGGAGTTTCTCTCGAAAGAAGTGAGTGGGAGGAAAGTAGAACTTGATGAGGTAATTGTACCTTCTCCCTTATTGGAAAGTAGTTCATCAAAGAAGACAGTTCCAGTGATTCCTACACCAATTAGAGAGGAAGTTAATGATGATGATCATGAAACTTCAGATCAAGTTGCTACCGAACCTCGTAGGTCTTCCAGAATAAGATCCGCACTAGAGTGGTACGGTAATCCTATTCTGGAAGTCATGTTACTAGACCATGATGAACCTACGAACTATGAGGAACCGATGATGAGCCCAGATTCTGCGAAATGGCTTGAGGCCATGAAATCTGAGATGGGATCCATGTATGAGAACAAAGTGTGGACTTTGGTTGTCTTGCCCGATGATTGGCAAGTCATAGAAAATAAATGGATCTTCAAGAGGAAGACGGACGCTGATAGTAGTGTTACTATCTACAAAGCTCGACTTGTCGCAAATTTTTTTTCGACAAGTTCAAGGTGTTGAATACGATGAGATTTTCTCACTCATATCGATGCTTAAGTCTGTCCGAATCATGTTAGAAATTGCCACATTTTATGAAATCTGGCAAATGGATGTCAAAACTGCATTCCTTAATGGATTTATTAAAGAAGAGTTATATATGATGCAACCAGAAGGTTTTGTCAATCTTAAAGGTGCTAACAAAGTGTGCAAGCTCCAGCAATCCATCAATGGACTGGTGCAAGCATCTCGGAGTTGGAATATACGCTTTGATGAGTTGATCAAAGCATATGGTTTTATGCAGACTTTTGGAAAGGCATGTATTTACAAGAAAGTGAGTGAGAGCACTACAGCCTTTCTGATAAGTATATGTGAATGACATATTGTTGATCGGAAATGATGTAGAATTTTCTAGAAAGCATAAAAGGAGTGTTGGAAAGGAGTTTTTCAAAGAAAGACCTTAGTAAAGCTACTTACATATTAAGCATCAAGATCTATTGAGATAGATCAAGACGCTTGATAAGATTTTCAATTAGTACATACCTTCACAAGATTTTGAAGTAGTTCAAAATGGAACAGTCAAAGAAAGAGTTCTTGCCTGTGATGCAAAGGTGTGAAGTTGAGTAAGACTCAAAACGCGACCATGGCAGAAAATAAAAAGAGAATGAAAAGTCATTCCCTATGCCTTAGTCATAGGTTCTATAAAGTATGCTATGTTGTGTACCAGACCTATTGTATACCTTGCTCTGAGTTTGGAAAAGGAATACAATTTTGATCTAAGTGTAGATCACTGAACAGCGGTCAAGAATATCCTTAGTGAGGACTAAGGAGATGTTTCTCGATTATGGAGGTGATAAAAGAGTTCGTCGTAAAGAGTTACATCGATGCAAGCTTTTACACCGGTCCAGATGACTCTAAGTCTCAATCTGGATACATATTGAAAGTGGGAGCAATTAGCTAGAGTAGCTCCATGCAGAGCATTGTAGACATAGAATATTTGCAAAATACATACGGCTCTGAATGTGACAAACCCGTTGACTAAACTTGTCTCACGAGCAAAACATGATCATACCTTAGTACTCTTTGGGTGTTAATCACATAGCGATGTGAATTAGATTATTGACTCTAGTAAACCCTTCGGGTGTTGGTCACATGATGATGTGAACTATGGGTGTTAATCACATACAGATGTGAATATTGGTGTTGAATCACATGATGATGTGAACTAGATTATTGACTCTAGTGCAAGTGGGAGACTGAAGGAAATATGCCCTAGAGGCAATAATAAAGTTATTATTTATTTCCTTATTTCATGATAAATTTTATTATTCATGCTAGAATTGTATTAACCGGAAACATGATACATGTGTGAATACATAGACAAACTGAGTGTCACTAGCATGCCTCTACTTGACTAGCTCATTAATCAAAGATGGTTATGTTTCCTAGCCATGGACAAAGAGTTGTTATTTGATTAACGGGATCACATCATTAGGAGAATGATGTGATTGACTTGACCCATTCCGTTAGCTTAGCACTTGATCGTTTAGTATGTTGCTATTGCTTTCTTCATGACTTATACATGTTCCTATGACTATGAGATTATGCAACTCCCGTTTACCAGAGGAACACTTTGTGTGCTACCAAATGTCACAACGTAACTGGGTGATTATAAAGGTGCTCTACAGGTGTCTCCAAAGGTACTTGTTGGGTTGGTGTATTTCGTGATTAGGATTTGTCACTCCGATTGTCAGAGAGGTATCTCTTGGCCCACTCGGTAATACACATCAATATAAGCCTTGCAACCATTGCAACTAATGAGTTAGTTGCGGGATGATGTATTACAGAACGAGTAAAGAGACTTGCCGGTAACGAGATTGAACTAGGTATTGAGATACCGACGATCGAATCTCGGGCAAGTAACATACCGTTGACAAAGGGAACAACGTATGTTATTATGCGGTTTGACCGATAAAGATCTTCGTAGAATATGTAGGAGCCAATATGAGCATCCAGGTTCCGCTATTGGTTATTGACCGGAGACGTGTCTCGGTCATGTCTACATAGTTCTCGAACCCGTAGGGTCCACACGCTTAAAGTTCGATGACGGTTATATTATGAGTTTATGTGTTTTGATGTATCGAAGGTAGTTCGGAGTCCCGGATGAGATCGGGGACATGACGAGGAGTCTCGAAATGGTCGAGACGTAAAAATCGATATATTGGACGACTATATTCGGACTTCGGAAAGGTTGCGAGTGATTCGGGTATTTTGCGGAGTATCGGAGAGTTACGGGAATTCGTAGTGGGCCTTAATGGGCCATACGGGAAAGGAGAGAAAGGCCTCAAAGGGTGGTCGCACCCCTCCCCATGGACTGGTCCAAATTGGACTAGGCAGGGGGGGGGCCTTCCTTCCTTCTCCTTCTCCCTTCCTTTTCTACTACTCCAACTTGGAAGGGGGAATCCTACTCCCGATGGAAGTAGGACTCCCCTATGGCGCGCCCAAGAGAGGGCCGGCCCTCCCCTCCTCTACTCCTTTATATACGAGGGAGAGGGCACCCCATGGACACACAACAATTGATCCCTTGGATCTCTTAGCCGTGTGCGGTGGCCCCCTCCACCATAGTCCACCTCGATAATATCGTAGCGGTGCTTAGGCGAAGCCCTGCGTCGGTAGAACATCATCATCGTCACCACTCCGTCGTGCTGATGGAACTCTCCCTCAAAGCTCGGCTGGATCAGAGTTCGAGAGACGTCATCGAGTTGAACGTGTGTTGAACTCGGAGGTGCCGTGCGTTCGGTACTTGATCGGTCGGATCATGAAGACATACAACTACATCAACCGCGTTGTGCTAACGCTTCCGCTTTCGGTCTACGAGGGTACATGGACACACTCTCCCATCTCGTTGCTATGCATCCCCATGATCCTGTGCGTGCGTAGGAAAATTTTAAAATTACTATGTTCCCCAACACTCTGCTCCACTTTGGGCCCATGAGGCCCATTAACTCCCCGGGGGATTCCGGTAACCCCCCGGTACTCCAATATACATCCGATAACCCCCAGAACCATTCCGGTGTCCGAATATAGTCGTCCAATATATCAATCTTCATGTCTCGACCATTTCGAGACTCCACGTCATGTCCGAGATCATACCCAGGACTCCCAACTATCTTCGGTACATCAAAACATATAAAATCATAATATAACTGCCATCTAACTTTAAGCGTGCGGACCCTACGGGTTCGAGAACTATGTAGACATGACTGAGACACGTCTCCGGGCAATAACCAATAGCGGAACCTGGATGCTCATATTGGCTCCCGCATATTCTACGAAGATCTTTATCGGTCAAACTGCATAACAACACACGTTGTTCCCTTTGTCATCGGTATGTTACTTGCCCGAGATTCGATCGTCGGTATCTCAATACCTAGTTCAATCTCATTACCGACAAGTCTCTTTACTCGTTATGTAATGCATCATCCCACAACTAACTCATTAATCACATTGCTTGCAAGGCTTATAGTGATGTACATTACCGAGAGGGCCCAGAGATACCTCTCCGACAATCGGAGTGACAAATCCTAATCTCGAAATACGCCAACTCAACAAGTACCTTTGGCGACACCTGTAGAGCACCTTTATAATCACCCAGTTACGTTGTGACGTTTGGTAGCACACAAAGTGTTCCTCCGGTAAACGGGAGTTGCATAATCTCATAGTCATAGGAACATGTATAAGTCATGAAGAAAGCAATAGCAACATACTAAACGATTAAGTGCTAAGCTAACAGAATGGGTCAAGTCAATCACAACATTCTCTAATGATGTCATCTCATTAATTAAATGACAACTCATGTCTATGGCTAGGAAACTTAACCATCTTTGATTCAACGAGCTAGTCAAGTAGAGGCATACTAGTGACATTATGTTTGTCTATATATTCACACATGTACTAAGTTTCTGATTAATACAATTCTAGTATGAATAATAAACATTTATCATTAAATAAGGAAATAAATAATAACTTTAATATTGCCTCTAGGGCATATTTCCTTCAACAAGGGCATGGGAGGTTTATATGCAAGCAACATCAGAGAGATCAAGGCGACATCAAGACAGTTTGCAGCTTGCTCCTTCATCTTTGAGGGACGCGATTCTAAGATCGAGGCACATAGCCTCGCCAAACATGCTTTAGGCCTTTCATTAGGACACCATCTGTGGCTCCTCGATGCTCCAGACCTAAATTGTATCCAAATGTATTTGGACTACGATCATTAAATAAAGTGTGTTTAGACTAAAAAAAAGGGTGTCGCAAGAAGCCACACATAGCCGAGCCCGAGTTGTGGATCAAACACTAACAAAGTGAAATGGGTTGGCCCAACTAGCTAGTTTGCCGGTTTTGTAAAGGTTCCAGTTCTGGTTTTGTCAGTTTTAGAAATCTTTTTGAAGGTTCTATCCAATGTTTTTGTTTTATTTATCAGGTTTATTTTTCATTTTTCTTTTTTATTTACATTAAAAAAATCAAATTTGTTAAAAGAAACTACCCTACCCAAAATTCCAAAAAACTTACACATTTTTTGGAAAGGCTCACAATTCCGAAACACATTCTTGTTTATATTAAAAATGTTAACGTTTTAACTGGATTTTGGAAACTTTTAAAAATATTCTAAATTTTAAAAAAATAATTACATGTTCTCTAAAAATGGTCGAGTTTTTTCTAATGTTTGCAAATTTTTGGAAACACTTTAATTTTTATTATAAAATATTTGTCATTCTAAAATAATTTTTTTTGCTGGACAACAAAATAAAATCGACTGAAAACTAGTTTTTTTTTAAACAGAAAAAATAAGAACCGTACGCCACGCTTCTTGATACAGCAGCTGGCCATAATGGGCCGGCCAGCCTGTGCGGGAGGTCAACAAACCATTTCAGACGCAAAGCGGTCAGTTCCGGTTTTGGCCCAGCCGAACAGCGGTGACCTGCGTCTCTCCCGAACCCGAGCCTGCCCCGCGTCTCTCCCGCCGCCGCCGCCGCCGCCGCCGTCGCCGTCGCGTCCTCCACTCCCGGCGCCAATCGCTGTCCGTCGTCTGCCGCCCGCCAGTCGCCACGCCAGAAGCTGGACACCGCCGTTCGCCCCCCGTCGCGCTTGCCCTAGTGCCTCGCCGAGCACTCCGACGAGGTAAGCGAGCTCCTCCCTCCCTCCCTCCCTCTCTTCCCATTCCGAGCTCACACACGCACGGCGCACCGCTCGGCAGCGACGGACGACTGCATCTCGCTGGTTGCCACGCCCGTCTCTGGTGCCGCTCCTGCGCACACACACGGGGACACGGCCACGCGCGGTGAGCAGCACACCTGCACACGCCAGCACACGCACGAGCTGCTCCGATCCAAGGCGAGCCGGTCCAGGGAATCGGGGTTGAGTTTGGGTGGGATTGCTTGCCTGCATATACGTAATTCGATTTTCTGTTGAATTAGCTGTGATTTATTCTACCCTTGAACAAATTTCCTTACTAGTAAGTACTGTTTGATAATGTTAATTTTTAGCAGGTAGGGTGGGCAAGAAAGAGAACTTCCAAGACGAGGACGAGGAGGCCAAGGATTGGACGGCATCCACCATTCTCCCCACAGCAGATCCTCTTCATCTAGGCACACCAGTTTGACGGTCCCTGGGCCAAGGTGAGTTTGTCCTTCCCTTTCTCTTGATCATGTCCGTATTGCATTGCATCACACTAAATTCCAAAGTGAGTACATAGCTTCTGAGAAACTTGGGTTACAATTAAGTTACATGTGGGACACTCAACTTAGACTGCAGTTAACTGACTTTGACATTAATGTTGGCATGGGGCATGTTATTATTTTTAAGCACTTTTGGTACTGAATGCGTGCATTAAAGTAATCTGCACACACACAAAAGAAGCAAGGACGTATATTCTTCCACGTATTTCTGTTAGACTGCTGGTATTTCTTAGCATAGAGTTCCATTCCAATGTTCTCCGATTATTGTGAAACTTATGTATTTATTCAGAATTGTGCAATCTAAAGGTGTTTGTTTTTGCAATTCCAAGAACTGAGCCATATTTTTTTCTTGGAGCTCTAATCCTGAAAATTAAAGGTAGATAGTTCTTAATTCCTATGCACTCTTAACCATGCGTTAGGAGTGAATGAGTGTTGCAATTTGTTGTTGCGTTGGTTGCTTTTTATCTACAGAATCAATGTTCTCAGTTGTAGGGAAACTGATGGTACTAGGCTTTCGTCAGTTGCAGACTACACCAGGACCTCTGACTGCAGCTGGAAAATTGTCTGCCTGGATATTAAATTGGTAACGGAGAATTTTCCATCGTCAGTACAGTGCGGGGGTGCTACCATGTCTAACCTTGAAGACGAGGATCACCTGCTGGGTGCCAGCAGCAATGGAGGATGCGATGAGGTGTTGGTAGAGAATGTCAATATCCATCAACCGCAGGTAGCCCCAGTGTATTCCTACTTGATAGAAGTTGTTGCATTCTCCCACCAACTTCTCTTAGACTAGTTATATATAATGCTTGATGGTCAAGGAAATCACCTTTTGATCTTTAGTCATGTTAATATCTGAGCCTTTAAAATTCATATTAATTGGTTATGTGTGTTTGAGATGTTTGCTTCTTGCTCGGCCTAGATTTTTTGACATTTTAGATCTTTTGTGGACTGGTATTACCTGATAGCTAGCCACTAGTTTGTCACCATCGTACAACTTGAATAAGGTGGTTAAATATTTTTATCCTTTCTCCATTAGGAGGTCACGGTATCTGGTTCAACTCCTGGAGATATAGAAATGCAACATCTAGAGGTCACACTGTCCAGTGAGAATTCTCAGGCTCAAGACAGTCCAGAGTTCATGCGTTCCATGGGTAGGAGGCTGAGGGCTATAGATTTACTACCCAGGTGTCCGAATGGGCCGGTAGGTGATATTGATAAGAAAATGCTAGAAGCAGCCATGTCAGGTGATGTCCGGTTGTTGAGGAGCACTTGCAGCAGAAACTCTTGGAGTTTGTTTCAAACTACTCCACAAGGAAATAATTGTCTCCATATTGCTGCTATGCGTGGGCATCTCATGTTCTTCACCTCTGCTTGGCAGCTCCAGAAGCCACTTGTTCTTGCTGTGAACAGTAATGGGCAGACTGCATTGATGGTTGCTGTAATTCATGGGTTTCCTGATATTGTTACACATACAGTTTCACTTTTGAGAGGTCAACAAGTTTTGGAAGAAGCTCTATTGGTAGCCGATGATGCTGGATACAATGTGTTACATCATGCTATAAGATGTGGGTATCAGGACCTAGCACTAAAGCTGATTGGGGAAGCTCCCGAGTTGTCCAAAGCGATAAGCAGAATGGATGAATCACCAATGTATATTGCCACACTCAAGAATTACAAGGAAATTTTTGAGCAGCTTATCGTTATTACAGACTCTGCTGACTGCGGTCAACATGGCAACAATGCCTTGCATGCAGCTGTGAGAAATGGAAATGAAGGTAATAAAAATATGAAGTTTCTTTTGTCACTTCTTTTTTGCTCGTACCAATCATTAAATTCATTGTACTCATTACATTCCAAGTTGATTGCCGTCTTAGATGTGTTATGGAGTTTCCGACATGCTAGCTACTGACTATTGTAGAAAGTGCTGTGATAATATTTGTTCTATCTATTTGGCATGAATGTTAACACCATATGTTTTTTCTCATTGAAATTTCTCAAGTACCATTAACACCATACTTGCTGACTGAGATGTGTTATCCAATTAATGCTGCCTGCCTTAGAAAAATTGATGCTACTGTTTTGGATATTTTTGTATTTCAAGTCTGATAATGCCGTCTTCTTGCTGTTGATGTATTATGTGTACCGTTGGTTTCAGACATTGTGAAAACAATCATGGAGCATCGCCCATCGATGGCAAAAGTTGAGGACAGTGTTGGGATATCTCCAGTGAGATTGTCAGTGATCACTTGTAGAACTGAGGTTCTTCGAGTATTTCTGAAGACGGATTTCTTGCTTGGGTATGAAATTAGCAATGCAGGCCAACCTCTCCTTGTATCAGCGGCTTCGCATGGTGCAATTGATGTAGCTAAAGAGCTGCTCCTACATTGCCCTGACGCTCCATATGAGAACAGTACCACTGGAGTGACCTGTCTTCACGAAGCTATTGTTTCAGAGCACGAAGAGTTCTTAAACTTTATTATATGTGCCCCGCAGCTGCGCGCTCTCATCAACCTGCGTGACAAGGAGGGGAAGACAGCGCTTCATCACGCTGTTCTCAAATGCAGGCCTAAATTGGTTGGAAGTATATTATCCCACAAGGATATTGACATTTCTATACTTGATGAGGAGGGTCACTCTGCCGCATGGGAACTGAAGTATGCGTACAGCGAGGCGAAAACACTCGAATGGGTAATTTCTCTTATCCAGATCATTTAAATTTTTGTTGGAACATAGGTTTATTTTACCCATAGTTGTGTGGTTGACGGTATTGTTGACTAGATTAAGATATTGTATGATATGGATAAGTGTGATGGATCCTAATTGGCTAGTTAGTCCTGCTGTGTAAAACTTACTTGTGATCAATGCATCAAGGTGGCTGCGAGCTTCCATGTCAAAGCATGCCTCAATAAGATCCCCCCTTCCCCCTTTCATGGATCTCTTGTTGCCTCCTTTCCCTTTACCAGTGTTTTCCAACTTCTGGACATACCTCCACAAAGGCATCTTCTCATTATCATCTGCCGGAATGACATGAGCAGCAGCCAATACCTGTACTGCATTCATGGTGCCTCCTCCACTGCTTGCTTCACTTTCCAACGGAAGGAGAACTACTAGACATGGCCGATCTGAATGGTACAAAGAGATTAAGGGAACTGGTCAGAACAGAGAGCAGAAACAAAATAACAAACCGATCTAATCTTAAATCCTAAGCCTAAAGTACCTATTGGCACAGGTGCACTCGTGCAGAACGGATGTGATCACTAACTGCATGCCAGGTTACAGAACAAATCAATCTAATCTGAGTTCAGAACAGAAGTTACAGAACAGACTTGATTGGGAGAAGGCGTGCAGCCGGGAGGGAGACGACTCGACAAGGGAAGGCGAGAGGTTATGGGGTCGTGCAGCTTCAAGAGGGATTTTAACGTTGAAAGGAGGGTTTCCCGTATCCAAAATGTATCATAGCAGTATCCCACACGTATCAGGACTAGTTTACTTTCTAAAAATTTGAAAAATCAAAGGATACCTATCGAGCTGTATCCGGCAGTATCCTCTGTGTATCCGTGCAGGATGCCACCAGCCTTGCATTTGCAACAACACCGCAAACTAGTTCGGCCTGAATGTTGAACAGAGCAGGAACAGACTCCCTAAAACCCAGAGAAGACACTGAAACTCATAGATTCAGAAGAGAATTTCAAAGCCATAAGATACTTGAACAGACCACAGTTCAGAGAGGGCGAACAAAATTCAGTAATAAATATATGCCTAACAACGTAGGTCAGCTGCTATTGGCCGGTGGTTGAATAACTGTGAATGCTTGTTTTATGCATTGTGGTCCCTTTCAGTTACTCTTTATTGCAGGATGTTAAGTCTTAACATTTTTGGTGTCTTGCAGAATGAGATCTGCATGCTTCTTTCAAAGGCTGATCCTCGCGATAGCTTCTCCATCCATTTTTTGCAAAAGGAAGCGAGGATAAACGCAGTCAATGCATCTAGATTGGATTCAAAGTCATTGAGCAAGACCTACACAAGTAATACAGCGATCATTGCGACTCTTATCGCCACTATCACGTTTGCAGCCTTGTTCACGGTGCCCGGTGGCTATAGCTCAGACCCGGGAAGCGCAGGTCAGCCGGTTTACTCCAGGAGCCAGATCATATTCTTGATATCTGATGCACTGGCGATGTTCTCTTCTTTTTTAGTAGCTTTTCTCTGTGTTCTTTATCGTTGGGGCGACTACAGATTCTTGGTGCATTATTTGGCTGTCACAAAGCTGCTAATGTGGGTCTCGTATGCGTTCACACTTGTAGCTTTCACTATTGGGATGTTCATATTGTTGGCGCCACATCACTTGTGGTTGGCCATTCTCATTCTTTGCTGTGGAGCTCTTGTCCCGCTGGCGACAAAGATTGTTGGTGAATGGCCTGTTCTAATGCTGATGCTGAGATCTCGGCTAGGTGGAGGCCCCAGCACCTACAGGGGTCAGCTCCTTGACATTGTTTGAGCAGGGTGTGTTGTTTTTTGGTCCTGGAGACTGGATGGATGGATGATGCTATTTGTAAAGTCATGTTCTAATGTATTACAAAATATGTTTGGATTATGTTATTATGGTTCTAAGTAATAACAAATACTATGTTTAATATTTTTCTTGCAATGGAGTATCATGCTTTGCTTGAATGAATGCTCTCCAACAGAGCGTGACTTTTAACGTTTTCTAGGACATTCTTTCACCATTTTCACTGCAAATAAGTTTGTTTTGTGCAAGTATCTATAAAACATTGCTATTATCATGCAGTATTGAGTATTGAACATCAAAATGCAGTGCCTGAAGTGTTCTTTCTTGTTTCCCGCGGGTGGGCGACTTAACTATTAAGAAACAGAGTTGCGCAAGTAATGAGAGACAGCGACCTACCTTTCCCTCGCCTACGTAGCCTTTTTTGTGACATCGAAAACAGTATGCAATGGTACTGCTCCTACCTTTCCCTCGCCTACGTAGCCTTTTTTGTGACATCGAAAACAGTATGCAATGGTACTGCTGCAAAAGTGTCATGTATATGTAATAAGTATAATAATATTGAACAAAATGAAGATTGGCAACTAGATTAACTTAGGTTTCTCAGGTGAACAGAGATAGGCAACTCATGACACTTGCTTAAGCTGGTGGTCTAAGGGCATCTCCAAAGCAGACCCTTAAACCGTCTGTAACCGTCGAGACCACGTGGTCCAGCATGTTTTACCATCCAATGCGGGCCTGTATCGGTTCGTCGAGCGGTCCAGACGTACCTTTGCTTTGTGGGAGCCCGGACAGCTGCCACTTAGGACTCCGACACCCCCGACGCCTCAATCCTTCCCATTTTTCTCTCCTTGTGTTTTTCTCTCTTGCCTTCGCCACTGCTTCACCACCCCGATCGCCACGCCACACCCCTGTCGGAACTCAACGTATCCGTCACCTCCAGCGGTACACCCGGGTTCCACCCCGCTTCTCCGCCACCGTTCCACACCTCTCCTCTGACCGCCCCGCCATGTACCATCCGCTCCTACAATACTCACCATGCCCGTCAATTTTTCGGTGATCGCTCGACCTATTTTTTTTGTCCCTTCTTCTTTGAAGCAATGGCTCGTCAGACGAGGACTACACGGATGAGACGACTATGACGCAGGCAGTCCTTGAAGATAAGGAGCGTGGGAGGAGCATGTTCTCAATTTCAAGGTATCCATCAAGGGTCATCGAGTGCTCAACTTCAACAGGGCGCACGACATTTGGAAAGTCTCACTTTGCTCAAAGATAAGAAGCAACTAGAAAGGATGTCGAGAGGACATTTGGAGTTCTGCAGGCAAGTTTTGAAGTTGTTCATGGACCTGCTAAACAATGGAAATCAGAGACCATGTGGGATGTGATGACATGTTGTGTGATCATGCACACCATTATAGTCGAGGATGAGGGTGAGGATGCTGCCACGACTCTAGAATTTGAGAACATGGGTGATTCTATCTAACTTCCACATCAGAATCTGGCCACATTTGAAGAGTTTGTTCAAATGCATCAACAAATTCGACATCGAGCAACTGAGGGAAGATCTCATTGAGCATCTGTGGGCGGTTATTTGATTTTTTTTAAAAATTAGAACTACTACTGCATTTGAACATTTCTAGTCAATGTATACGCGGCTATTTAAACATGCAAACTTAAAAAAAATTAGGGGCCGAATGTATGCGGATAGCTTTGGATAGCCGGCTCCCGCATCCGTATCCATGGACTGCCCCCCTCCCCCTGTATGCGCAAGATGCGAGAGCGAATTTGCGGGTCAGTGTTGGAGATGCCCTAAAGAGTTTCTTCTTCTTGTTGTTGTTGAGGGAAAGCCATCCATCCGGCTAGCTTTATTGATCTGTAAACAATGATACATTGTTCAATAAGTAGGGCAAAAGAAAGCTAGGGGATTCATAACCCTGGAAACATAATTTGCAGGAGTACAAGGATACCTAGCTATCTCATGCGCCACCGAATTGGCTTCCCTTTGACAGAAAACAAAACTAACCTCATCAAAACTGCAAGCAATCAGTGCACATTCCACCATCTAGTAGAGCGTCAGTAACTTATACAGTCAGATGTAAT
>NC_057801.1:830601951-830610203 GCF_018294505.1 Triticum aestivum | reverse complement strand
ATTGCTCTATTGCTATCATGGAGAACACAAACCATTGCACTTCTAGGTGGAGGAGAAAAGAGTTGGGGTTCCTAGAGTGCATATTACACAAGAGAGGGTCTATAGTACTAATTGTGACTAAAGTTTAACTTCAGTGGATCCAAAATATTTCGGGGAATATATCTTAAAACGGTAATTTATATGGAAAAATTATGGCCCAGCCTAAGCATGATTAGTGCAGTTCTTAAGAGATGGCCTCATGGACTTGCGAAAACAGAACAAAAAATATACGTATGAAAGAAACGTTAATTTAAGAAATAAAAGAAATAGGATGACAGTTGTGGGATTTGAACCCACGCTCTTTCGGACCAGAGCCTAAATCCGGCGCCTTAGACCACTCGGCCAAACTGTCATATTCTCATAGTGCTTAGGCAAAGCCCTGCGCGGATCACTTCACCATCACGTCACCACGCCGTCGTGCTGACGAAACTCATCTACTTCCTCGACACTCTGCTGGATCAAGAGTTCGAGGGATGTCATCAAGCTGAACGTGTGCAGAACTCGGAGGTGTCGTACGTTCGGTGCTTGATTGGTTGGAACGAGAAGAAGTTCGACTACATCAACCAAGTTGTCAAACGCTTCCGCTTTCGGTCTACGAGGGTACGTAGACACACTCTCCCCCTCTCGTTGTTATGTATCTCCTAGATAGATCTTGCGTGAGCGTAGAATTTTTTTTTTAAAATTGCATTGCTACGTTATCCAACACATCTTCCTTTGTTTACCCTTATCGGTATCTTCGTCAGGAGGCAAGAAATCGATCTGCCGAAACGAGGTCTAGCAACCTCTATGTTGGATAGCGAGTCGGAAAGGTCCTTCGCGAAGAGAGCATCTAAAGTTAGAGCAGGTGCCAACACAAGTGGCTCTATGGTCATGCCACTCACA
The DNA here is from genome assembly GCF_018294505.1 of Triticum aestivum. Taxonomy (NCBI): domain Eukaryota; kingdom Viridiplantae; phylum Streptophyta; class Magnoliopsida; order Poales; family Poaceae; genus Triticum; species Triticum aestivum. Next base: position 830,609,282 of record NC_057801.1, on the reverse strand, counting down.
GGCATCACCTGCCCAATGGTCGTAGACAAGGGAATTGCAGCAACATCTAAAGGTCGGTGCTCCATGACTCTGAGAGGTAGGCTGTCTCCACAGGGTCATAGTGATGGATTATGGATGGGCTTAGGCCCATATAAGACACTAATCCCAGGTTAATCTTGAGGCCCATGTATGCGATGGCAGGTGGTGGGAAGTTTAGTCTCACCTTGCTAGTTGAGGAGAGTTGAGACCCCTTTATAAGGGCTGCTCTACCACTTGCAATTGGGAGCTTGGGAAGAGGAGTGGTACACGCGCGCTCCTCCTCCTGCACCGCCCGCCTCGCCACGCCTCGCCTCGTCAGGACGCGCCGCGGGTTGCGGGAATGAGCCGAGCTGGAGCTTATTTTTGCCGCTCAGAAACGAACTAATTAATCAGGGATTAATTAACGAGTCGCTAACAGGTGGGCCACTGTCCGAGACGTTGGACTGTGGACTGACTTGCGTTCCCGGGATTCGTCGACTCCGTTCGCGGGTGTGCGACCCTTCTCCGGGAACGACGACTCCCTTCCCGGGAGTGCATCGACTCGGTCGTGGGCCTCCGCCAGGCCCACGACTTCGGCTCTGTCCAGTGGAGTGACCTAGTTCGGTTCACTCACTCCCTCTCGCGTAACCTAGCCGTCATTTACTGTTCCTCACTCTGTGTTGCCTCCGACGACCCCATCCCGACGACCGCGTGCACGGTTGGTCGGGAGAGCAGGTGCCTCCGGAACCCTGTCGTTCGAGATCCTGCCCGGGAGAACGGCAATAAGGTTTTTGGGGAGCGTCTCGGCACGACTGCTCCTGATCCGTCCCCAACTCCATCCGTCTCTGCTTCCACTACTTCCCCTGCATCGACACCATGGCCGACGATGCCGCAGCCAAGAAGAAGGCAACGGATGACGCCGAGGCTGCTGCTGCCGCCGCCGCGTTGGCCTGGCCAACCGGAGGGTATGATCTGTTCATCCCTCGTTTACTCGTACATGTGCTAGCCGTATATGTGCTGCTCATAGATGGTTCACTTCTATGTTCTATACGTGCTAGTATGCTTAGGTATCGCTATGAGATGCATACCGTATTTACCATGCTTACTGTTTACTCGTGAATTAGTCTAATCGGAAAAGTGCTAATATTTCCAACACATAGTGGTCGTAGTTTCTACAGACGATTGACATTTTCTTTCACGCAAGATAAAAGAGTGCTTTTCTTTTCCCAATTCACCACGCAAGTGGTTTAACCAACGTTTGGACTAGTGTTGTGTACTAGCTCTTCATGGTATACTTGCGCCATGATATGTTATAGTTTAACCATGCCAATTTATATCTACAAATGATTCACGAACTCGATGGAGTAATATCCAATATACTAACCTACCAACAAATAAAAACATGATTGGTTCAAATGGATTAAATGAAGAGACTCGTGCCAAAAAAAAGAAAAGGTTACTCCCTCCGATCCAAATTAATTGACTTATGTTTAGTACACAAACACGAGGGAGGGAGCATTGATCTTGTTTGGTAAGTAGGATGGCAACTTTTCCATGACCACACAAGACTGCTTATCTACTGGTTAATACAGCTGATATTATTATTGATAAAAAACAATAAGATTTCAGCACGCTTCTAACAATCTGATTTGTGCTCATCGCCATCTACGGCTTTGTTGTGACACACGGAAGCGACGACGGTCATCGATCGCCATCCCACTCCACTGGATTCATCTCGTGGTGTTGGCCGGAACAAGGAGGTGCCGCCATCGCCATCGCCATCGCACCCTGCCGTGGTTGTCATCGTTGTCCCTCCATCGGATCCCAACAAACACACCGCAAAAAGCCATTACATCAAATAGATCTCCAAGAGACCATTGTATTGAGATACAAAAAGAGAGAAGAAGCCATCTAGCTACTGCCTACGGACCCGTAGGTCTGAGGTGAACTACTCACGCATCATCGGAGAGGCATCAATGAGGATGATGAACCCCTTCGTGATTGTGTTCCCTTCCGGCGGAGTGTCGGAAAAGGGCTCTAGATTGGGTCTCATGGTTCTGGAACTTGTGGCGGCTGAAACAATTTTTCGTCGACTCACTTAGGGTTTCTGGAATATTTGGGTATTTATAGAGCGAAGACGCGGTGCGGGAGGCCAACAAGGTGGGACAACCCACCTGGTCGCGCCCAGGTGGGTTGTGCTTTCCCTCGGAGCCCCCTCTGGTACTTGTTTGGTCCATCGTATGGAGTGACTTGATACGTTCATGGTATAAGGAATCATACATACTTTAAACTCTGATCCTGTGTTATGGACTATAGAATTTGGATGATATAATATCTAAGTATAACAAACAACTTGGATCAATTCAATACGAGTGTTGTACAAATTAACATCATGCTCTCAAATTCAATACTTTGACAATAGCACTTTTGAATACACGGATACAAGAGCCATCGCCATCCTATGTAGTCGCATATTTGTCATGGTGTTGGTTCTCGGATAAGCGGGCGCGCCGGCCGTTGCCATCCCACTCGGCCAGAATTTTGTTGTGGTATTGTCGACCGATCCGATATGCGGGCGCCGCGATAACCATCGTCGTCGTCCCACCCGGTCGGACGTATGTGGCGGTATTGGCGACTCAGTTCTTGGACGCGGCTGCAATCGCTATCCAACCCAGCAGCAGCATATGTGCCGTAGTTTTGGCGGCGGCGGCGGACGTAGGCTCCTTGGCCGTCCCTCGCGGCCACGTTTTGATCGTAGTTGAGGCGGGAGCAACAGTCTTCGCCGCACCTGGTCCTGGGCGTGTGAAGGCCGCGGCGGTTGGACCCGACGGGAGCACGCGGCGGCTGGCCGTCGACCACCGAGGTGGCCGTCGGTGTGCGGCGCGCGGCGGGAGCCTGTCCTGGCGGGAGGCGCCGAAGGGCTGCCAGCTCCGCGGCCGTCAGATGCGACGCCCGTACGCCGTCGTCGTGTGACGGATCATGCTCGTCTCCCCTCTCCGTGGAAGCACCGCCCGCGGCGCGAACGACGCAGCATCCTCGCCGTTGGCACGCACGAACAGCCGCCCGCCGCACTCGCCGTCCGGCTTGCAGCAGCCAGCATCCGCCGCCGGCGAGCGGCATCGCAAGTCCGCTCGTTGAACCAAGGTCGCAGCAAGCCCTCGCCGCACCGCCGGCGACCCTTGCGCTGCGCACGTTCGTTTTCCTGCCTTTGTATTATGGACCCTACTTCCTCACGCGAGAGGTCGGGAAGCGCCTTTTTTCTGTGCCCATGGGACGTGCTCCCTCACGTATATATGATATGCTGCTGCTGCGAGATACGATCCGGACGCGATGACGCGTCAATCTCATCTACTGGAAAACGACTCGGATCAGGCGCCCGATGATCGGTCGCTCCCACGCGCCTCCACGTGGGCCCTGCATGCAACCGCCTCCGCATCCTTATCCACACCGCGTCTTCCTCGGCTGCCGTCACAGCAAAGCCCCTCTATCTTCTGCCCGCAAACCTCTTTTTACCGGTGCAGGGATGTACCGGTGCTAAATCCACCCTTAAATTCTTGGAGATTGGAGCACACTGTCTACATGCATACTAATATTCCTCTGTATTCTGTTGAACATCATCATGTATGAATTGTCTTGTCAATTCTTGTCAGCACTTTTTACCAGTACGATGCATGCATGACTCAGACATAGTCTCCTCCTCTAGCTCCCATTACAAAGGTACCCTTTTAAATTTCATTTGACAAACATGATGGTCATCAAAATTGTTGCTTGTCGTGAAATACATAATTCATTGTTCGTTCAAATTGCAAGTTGTGCACACAACATGTACATATGAACTAATACAAACTTAGTCAAACCGATAACAAGCACAAGATCGAATTATGGCATGTGAACTAATACAAACTTAGTCAAATTGATAACAAGCACAAAAGATCGAATTGTGCCATGTCACAGAACGACATCTTTTTTATTCAAATACCAAAAACTTTATTTTTTCTGTATACAAATATAAATATCCTTTTCCAGACAAGATGCATCACGCATTGCCGACAACCACATAGATGAAAGTTGGTGTGTTCAAACTATTCTTGCCTCAATAAAGGATAGACGACCCAGTGCTAAGCTTCCACACCAAGCAGTATTTCACCTTCTCAAATACATTCACAAAAAAGTATCAAGCCGCTCACTCAAAAAACCTAATTCTTCCAGAAAAGACATACCTAAGCACTTGGATACGTGTACTATGGAGACAATACCCTCATCCAGGATCTTGGACAAAATTCCATCAAAATGAACACATACTTGTGGTAGTTTCTAATTCGTTACCCCATGAAAGTTTTACAATTATTTTCTTTCTAGAATACACTTGATCTTTTAAAAAAGGCTAAACATTTATTAAAAAATTCTCCCATCCATTTTAGCAGCTTCTTTGGTGTCCTTTCTTGCTTTGCCAGGTACCCACGACCCTAAATGAAGTAGAGAGGTCTAACATCGCTTAATCATGCATAGCTCATAATTTTGAAACTCTCCAGCCCATCAAGTAACACCATCCATGACTATGTCACTTTGCATAGCCTACAACTAATGAAACACAAAGATCATCACCTACAATGAATAAAGATTGTACACACAAGTATAAATCAATAATAAAGGTTCTAGTAAAAAAATCAAAACAAAGTGCCGATCCTGTTGAGATCGTGATGGCACATAATGATGTTCATAGACATCTAAAATTGCTAGGTTTCCATAAATTGCCCTATTGGAATGTTGCACACGTGCATGTGCTGAGTCATAGTATATATGCATCAATATATGACTGAATTATTCATGAAAAATAGGACTGTGCCACGAGGATCAATTAGATACGAATTAGGAGCATGGTGTTGTGTGATATCTCAGAAAGTCAATGAACATACCGGTGCCGAGTCATAGTATATATGCATCAATATATGACTGAATTATTCATGAAAAATAGGACCGTGCCACGAGGATCAATTAGATACGAATTAGGGGCATGGTGTTGTGTGATATCTCATAAAGTCAATGAACATACCGGTGCCGAGTCATAGTATATATGCATCAATATATGACTGAATTATTCATGAAAAATAGGACTGTGCCACGAGGATCAATTAGATACGAATTAGGAGCATGGTGTTGTGTGATATCTCAGAAAGTCAATGAACATACCTTGAATTACTTGAGCAAAGAAGATTGTTGCAGAGGTTAGTCCAGCCCTTGTCTTACCAATTGTGCCATTATTCCTCAGTCAAATATTGCAAAAAATGGCCATCCATCATCTAATGGTTCCATATTAAGAATCTGACAGACATGCGGGTCTCCTCAGTATTGTTAGAGAAACCATTTGAGAATAATCATGTTGTAAGAGTAAACACTAGAACTATCAATCACCCACTAATTGTTACATAGTGACTCTGTGGATTAGTAGTAAAGCTTCGCAAGCTGTTGCACTTGCCCAAACAAAATAGAAACCAAATGAGAAAAACGTGTGAATCAAGAGAGGCCCTTTGCTTAATCTATTACAAATATATAGAGGACCTGCAAAGGCAGGACTATCATGTTCATGAAGATGGGATGACTCAACAGGTTAGTGGCTGCAATAATCATCATCTGTATTTATCTGATATAATGCCAATTTAGAGATGCAGGATGCAAGCTAATGGAGCAGTGGGCAGCATCAATCGGACACTGTGGTAGATCAGAGGACTCTGATGCTCCACCTTCAGTCCAGTCTGCTACATAACGACGCCTTTGTCTCCTCCTTCCCGCGACATTCCAAATCATATCTAATTGCAGATGATGATTTCAAAACTGTTGCAATCTGAACAATGACATGCAAACACTGTTAGAGCTCAGGTCATAGTGTAAATTCACTGGCTGTATAACTAAGGAATTAAGTTAGCCATGATTGGCAAACAGTTGTAACACAACGTGCCAATAAATTGAGATGATTATGATAGCAGAATAATTGATATTCAAGTTACAGAACATATAACTAACTTTGTTGTCGTTGAGGGAGTCCTGGATGAAGGGGTCCTCGGACAGCCGGACTATATACTTTGGCCGGACTGTTGCACTATGAAGATACAAGATTGAAGACTTCGTCCCGTGTCCGGATGGGACTCTCCTTTGCGTGGAAGGCAAACTTGGATATTCGGATGTGTAGATTTCCTTCTCTGTAACCGACTCTGTGTACCCTAGCCCCCTCCGGTGTCTATATAAACGGAGGGTTTAGTCCGTAGGACAACAACAATCATAATCATAGGCTAGCTTCTAGGTTTTAGCCTCTACGATCTCGTGGTAGATCAACTATTGTAATACTCATATCATCAAGATCAATCAAGCAGGAAGTAGGGTATTACCTCCATCGAGAGGGCCCGAACCTGGGTAAAACATCGTGTCCCCTGCCTTCTGTTACCATTAGCCTTAGATGCACAGTTCGGGACCCCCTACCCGAGATCCGCCGGTTTTGACACCGACATTGGTGCTTTCATTGAGAGTTCCACTGTGCCATCGCGATAAGGCTTGATGGCTCCCTCAATCGTCTTCAACGACGCGGTCCAGCGGGAGGTTTTCCTTCCCGGACAGATCTTCGTATTCGGCGGCTTCGTACTACGGGCCAACTTGCTTGGCCATCTGGAGCAGATCGACAGCTACGCCCCTGGCCATCAGGTTAGGTTTGGAAGCTTAAACTATACTACCGACATCCGCAGAGACTTGATCTTCGACGGATTCGAGCCCATGACAGGTGCGCCGAACAGTCACGACGGACATGACTTTGATCTGCCGTCGGACAGTATTCGGGAGATCGCACACGCGTTGGCGCCGGGAATCAATCCGGAGCAGATCGTGCCTTTCGAGGACAGGTGGATGGACCCCGCCACGGAGGCCGCACACTCATCGGCCTCGGAGCCGAACACTGATCCCACCTCTTGTGAGAGTGGTGTTATCAGACCCCCCGGACTCTTCTCCGGCCGCGGGATCCGAACCGCGTGCGTCCGTGCCTATCGAATCAGAGTGGGCACCCGTCATGGAGTTCACTGCCGCGGATATCTTTCACCACTCACCCCTGGGTGACGTGCTGAACTCATTAAAGTCCCTGTCCTTGTCAGGAGATTCTTGGCCGAACTATGTCCGGCTCGAGTGGGGAGCGGACGACGAAGAAATTCGTCCCCCACCCACCACCCACTTTATAACCACTGTCGATGATTTAACCAGCGTGCTTGACTTTGACTCCGAAGACATCGACGACATGGATGACGATGCAGGAGAAGAACGGGAACCACCGCCTACAGGGCGCTGGACCACCACCT
>NC_057801.1:830564819-830570107 GCF_018294505.1 Triticum aestivum | reverse complement strand
GACTCCATCATCACCACTCCCTCGAACGCTTCCGTACTCGATCTACAAGTGGTATGTAGATGCAAACTCACTCCCTTGACTCGTTGCTTAGATGAACTCATGGATAGATCTTGGTGAAACCGTAGGAAAATTTTAATTTTCTGCAACGTCCCCAACAGTGATACCGGCACAAGAGAGAATAATCCAGATGGTGACGAAGATGAAGACAATCCTGCCCAGCCGGGCTTCGAGATGGCCGAGCAAGAGGATGGGAAAGCTATCCCTAAAGAACTGGCAACTGATGGAGAATCATAGGATGATAATTACATGCCTCTCTCCAAAGACGAAGTGAGCCTTGGCAATGAAGAATTCATCGTGCCGGAGGATCCCGTCAAGCAGGAGCGCTTCAAACGCCGGCTTATATCCACTGCAAAAAGCCTGAAGAAAAAGCAGCAACAGCTCCAAGCTGATCAAGATCTACTAACTGACAGATGGACCGAGGTCCTGGCTATCGAAGAATACGGACTCGAACGCCCTAGCAAAAGCTACCCAAAGCGCAGGCGGCTACCACAACTCGAGGAGGAGGCTTTAAAGCCCACACTACCAGCGCATGATGCGCCTGAACGGCCGCCCCACGGTCGCGACAAAATGGCGTACCAGCCTGAAGTCCAGATCGCACCCCGCCACCAATAAAGCGATAATACCAAGGCCCGGGGCTACACAAAGGACCTGCGAGAAGTATTGGAAAACAAAGCAGGACAGTCAAGATCGATCTACAGATCACGGGGGCGCGCCACAAGACGTGATGACGACCGTCACGCCAGATACAATAAACTAAAGTCCGGCCGGGCCGAATACAATAGACCGGACTCATTTGAACTACGCCGGGATGTAGCCCGGCATAGAGGCGCCGCACATCCCCTATGCTTCACTGATGAAGTAATGGATCATGAATTCCCGGAAGGATTTAAACCCGTAAACATTGAATCATACGTGATGGATATGCGGCCCCGTGGTATGGATAGAAGATTTTTTTCTTCACATTCACATGGCCCACGGAGATGATCTAAACATCATCAAGCACCTCCCACTTAAACTAAAGGGACTGGTTCGGCATTGGCTGAGTAGCTTGCCGGCAAACTCCATCGGGAATTGGGAGAACCTGGCAGACGCATTCCTTGATAACTTCCAGGGCACTTACGTGCGCTCACATAACCCAGCAGCCCGGAGAGTCAGCCAGGAAATTTTGGACCCGGTTCCTAACCAAAAAGAACCAAATTGTTGACTGTATGAATGCCGAAGCCCTAGCGGCCTTTAAACATAACATCCGTGATGAATGGCTTGCCCGCATCTCGGTCAGGAAAAGCCAAAGTCCATGGCAGCTCTCACAACAATTATGACTCGCTTTTGCGCGGGCGAGGATAGCTGGTTGGCTCGTAGCAACAATACTGCAAGCAATCCAGGCACATCGAAAGCTAAAGATAGCAACGACAAATCACGGCGCAACAAACACAAGTGCCGCAAAAACGGCGATAATGCCGAAGACACGTTAGTCAATGCCGGCTTCAGCGGCTCCAAGGCCGGTCAACGGAAGAAACCATTCAACAAAAACAATTCAGGCCCGTCCAGTTTTGACCGCATACTCGACCGTCCATGCCAAATTCATGGCACCCCTGGAAAACCATCCAACCACACCAATACAGAATGCTGGGTCTTCAGACAAGACGGTAGGTCAGACGCCGAAAACAAGGGGAAGGGGTCTCAAAGCGGCAACGACGATGAAGAGCCCCGATCACCGAACATAGGAGGAAAAATGAAATTCCCTCCCCAGGTGAAAACGGTGAATATGATACGCGCAAGCCACATTCCCAGGTGGAAACGTGCAGCAAGGGAGGTTTATACAATCGACCCAAAGTTCAACCCATGGTCCTCTTGCCTGATCACCTTCGATCGCAGGGACCACCCTACTAGTATCCGTCATAGCGGTTCGACCGCATTGGTCCTCGACCCCATCATTGACGGATTCCACCTCAACAAGTCCTTATGGACGGAGGCAGCAGCCTGAACCTGCTTTACCAGGATACAGTGTGCAAAATGGGCATTAACCCTTCAAGGATCAAGCCCACAAAAACAACCTTTAAAGGTATAATACCAGGTATAGAGGCCTGTTGCACGGGCTCAATCACACTGGAAGTGGTCTTCGGATCTCCGGACAATCACCGTACCGAAGACTTAGTCCTCGACATCTCCCCTTTTGCAGAGACCATCAGGCACTGCTCAGACGAACCGCATTCGCTCGGTTCAACGAGGTGCCACATTATGCCTACTGTAAATTAAAGATGCCCGGTCCACGGGGCGTCATCACGGTTAATGGCAGAAACAAATTCCCCCTCTCGGCCGAAGAGTCTACCACTACTTTAACAGCAAGAACAAGGAACGACACCTTACATTCGAACCTCGAGTCGAAGGCAAAGCTCCCAGACACCACCAAAGGAATCCGAACTACTGCGCTGCAGGATAGCCCGGCCCGCCCGGAGATAAATTAAAGACACTCCGGGCAAGGATAGAACAAGCCACATGATGCGGCTCAACCGCCAGGTGGCGCAAAACCATTTCTTATGTTTTCTTTACAGGTTCACCTCTACGTAGGTTATGATGGAAGGCGTGGGAACAGTTCGAGCATGTCAGGGAATCTCTAGATATTCCCCTGTAATCATCCGACTACACCCCGGATCCGAACACAACTCCCGCACGCCTGGTATCAGCAGGTTCCGCAATCATATTCCTTTTTATCACATCACCTGTACTCATACGAATTGACGTATTACTCATATACAACATGTGGATTTATATGATGCTCACCTGTTACTATTTCTCATTTGTGCAAGTATCTATAAAACATTGCTATTATCATGCAGTATTGAGTATTGAACATCAAAATGCAGTGCCTGAAGTGTTCTTTCTTGTTTCCCGCGGGTGGGCGACTTAACTATTAAGAAACAGAGTTGCGCAAGTAATGAGAGACAGCGACCTACCTTTCCCTCGCCTACGTAGCCTTTTTTGTGACATCGAAAACAGTATGCAATGGTACTGCTGCAAAAGTGTCATGTATATGTAATAAGTATAATAATATTGAACAAAATGAAGATTGGCAACTAGATTAACTTAGGTTTCTCAGGTGAACAGAGATAGGCAACTCATGACACTTGCTTAAGCTGGTGGTCTAAGGGCATCTCCAAAGCAGACCCAAACCGTCTGTAACCGTCGAGACCACGTGGTCCAGCATGTTTTACCATCCAATGCGGGCCTGTATCGGTTCGTCGAGCGGTCCAGACGTACCTTTGCTTTGTGGGAGCCCGGACAGCTGCCACTTAGGACTCCGACACCCCCGACGCCTCAATCCTTCCCATTTTTCTCTCCTTGTGTTTTTCTCTCTTGCCTTCGCCACTGCTTCACCACCCCGATCGCCACGCCACACCCCTGTCGGAACTCAACGTATCCGTCACCTCCAGCGGTACACCCGGGTTCCACCCCGCTTCTCCGCCACCGTTCCACACCTCTCCTCTGACCGCCCCGCCATGTACCATCCGCTCCTACAATACTCACCATGCCCGTCAATTTTTCGGTGATCGCTCGACCTAATTTTTTTGTCCCTTCTTCTTTGAAGCAATGGCTCGTCAGACGAGGACTACACGGATGAGACGACTATGATGCAGGCAGTCCTTGAAGATAAGGAGCGTGGGAGGAGCATGTTCTCAATTTCAAGGTATCCATCAAGGGTCATCGAGTGCTCAACTTCAACAGGGCGCACGACCATTTGACGTTGACGAATGACTACTTTAACCCTGATGCCCTCTTCGCTGACAATTTTCACCGACGCTTTCAGATCCACAAAAATGTCTTTGATCGTTTGTACCATGGTGCCGAGTCCTATGATGACTACTTCATCTTGAAGAAGGACGCCCTGGGAAGGATTAAGTTCTCTGGTTACCAGAAGTGCATGGCCGCACTGTGAATGCTTGCATATGACACAACTGCTGATTCGTGGGACGAGTACCTACGGATGTTTGAGAGCACATGCAGAGATGCCATGGTCAGGTTTGCAACTATTGTGGTCGAGGTGTTTGGACCTCAACACTTGAGAGAACCAACTACGACAGACACCGAGAGGATCTTGGCAATCTCAAAAGCAAGAGGATGGTCGGGTTTGCCTGGGTCTCTTGACTGCATGCATTGGAAGGAGCCCACCATCTTTCTTGAAGCAGTTGTGCCACATGATCTTTTGGTTTGGCACGCTTGGCATGCCCGGGTCTCACAACGACATCAATGTGCTGCAACGATCACCATTGTTTGCGAGGCTGACTAAAGAAAAAACTCCTCTTTGCCGCTATACAGTCAATGGACATGAGTACAACATGGGCTACTATCTTGTTGACGGTATCTATCCTCCATGGGTTACCTTTGTCAACACCTTCTGTAACTCGGTTGGCAGAAAAAGTCTCACTTTGCTCAAAGATAAGAAGCAACTAGAAAGGATGTCGAGAGGACATTTGGAGTTCTGCAGGCAAGTTTTGAAGTTGTTCATGGACCTGCTAAACAATGGAAATCAGAGACCATGTGGGATGTGATGACATGTTGTGTGATCATGCACACCATTATAGTCGAGGATGAGGGTGAGGATGCTGCCACGACTCTAGAATTTGAGAACATGGGTGATTCTATCTAACTTCCACATCAGAATCTGGCCACATTTGAAGAGTTTGTTCAAATGCATCAACAAATTCGACATCGAGCAACTGAGGGAAGATCTCATTGAGCATCTGTGGGCGGTTATTTGATTTTTTTAAAAAATTAGAACTACTACTGCATTTGAACATTTCTAGTCAATGTATACGCGGCTATTTAAACATGCAAACTTAAAAAAAATTAGGGGCCGAATGTATGCGGATAGCTTTGGATAGCCGGCTCCCGCATCCGTATCCATGGACTGCCCCCCTCCCCCTGTATGCGCAAGATGCGAGAGCGAATTTGCGGGTCAGTGTTGGAGATGCCCTAAAGAGTTTCTTCTTCTTGTTGTTGTTGAGGGAAAGCCATCCATCCGGCTAGCTTTATTGATCTGTAAACAATGATACATTGTTCAATAAGTAGGGCAAAAGAAAGCTAGGGGATTCATAACCCTGGAAACATAATTTGCAGGAGTACAAGGATACCTAGCTATCTCATGCGCCACCGAATTGGCTTCCCTTTGACAGAAAACAAAACTAACCTCATCAAAACTGCAAGCAATCAGTGCACATTCCACCATCTAG
>NC_057801.1:830555389-830563492 GCF_018294505.1 Triticum aestivum | reverse complement strand
TTTTTTTTAAATTGCATTGCTACGTTATCCAACACACCTTCCTTTGTTTACCCTTATCGGTATCTTCGTCAGGAGGCAAGAAATCGATCTGCCCAAACCAGGTCTAGCAACCTCTATGTTGGATAGCGAGTCGGAAAGCTCCTTCGCGAAGAGAGCATCTAAAGTTAGAGCAGGTGCCAACACAAGTGGCTCTATGGTCATGCCACTCACAGGCATCACCTGCCCAATGGTCGTAGACAAGGGAATTGCAGCAACATCTAAAGGTCGGTGCTCCATGACTCTGAGAGGTAGGCTGTCTCCACAGGGTCATAATGATGGATTATGGATGGGCTTAGGCCCATATAAGACACTAATCCCAGGTTAATCTTGAGGCCCATGTATGCGATGGCAGGTGGTGGGAAGTTTAGTCTCACCTTGCTAGTTGAGGAGAGTTGAGACCCCTTTATAAGGGCTGCACTACCACTTGCCATTGGGAGCTTGGGAAGAGGAGTGGTACACGCGCGCTCCTCCTCCTGCACCGCCTACCTCGCCACGCCTCGCGTCGTCAGGACGCGCCGCGGGTTGCGGGAATGAGCCGAGCCGGAGCTTATTTTTGCCGCTAAGAAACGAATTAATTAAGGAGTCGCTAACAGGTGGGCCACTGTCCGAGACGTTGGACTGTGGACTGACTTGCGTTCCCGGGATTCGTCGACTCCGTTCGCAGGTGTGCGACCCTTCTCCGGGAACGACGACTCCCTTCCCGGGAGTGCATCGACTCGGTCGTGGGCCTCCGCCAGGCCCACGACTTCGGCTCTGTCCAGTGGAGTGACCTAGTTCGGTTCACTCACTCCCTCTCGCGTAACCTAGCCGTCATTTACTGTTCCTCACTCTGTGTTGCCTCCGACGACCCCATCCCGACGACCGCGTGCACGGTTGGTCGGGAGAGCAGGTGCCTCCGGAACCCTGTCGTTCGAGATCCTGCCCGGGAGAACGGCAATAAGGTTTTTGGGGAGCGTCTCGGCACGACTGCTCCTGATCCGTCCCCAACTCCATCCGTCTCTGCTTCCACTACTTCCCCTGCATCGACACCATGGCCGACGATGCCGCAGCCAAGAAGAAGGCAACGGATGACGCCGAGGCTGCTGCTGCCGCCGCCGCGTTGGCCTGGCCAACCGGAGGGTATGATCTGTTCATCCCTCGTTTACTCGTACATGTGCTAGCCGTATATGTGCTGCTCATAGATGGTTCACTTCTATGTTCTATACGTGCTAGTATGCTTAGGTATCGCTATGAGATGCATACCGTATTTACCATGCTTACTGTTTACTCGTGAATTAGTCTAATCGGAAAAGTGCTAATATTTCCAACACATAGTGGTCGTAGTTTCTACAGACGATTGACATTTTCTTTCACGCAAGATAAAAGAGTGCTTTTCTTTTCCCAATTCACCACGCAAGTGGTTTAACCAACGTTTGGACTAGTGTTGTGTACTAGCTCTTCATGGTATACTTGCGCCATGATATGTTATAGTTTAACCATGCCAATTTATATCTACAAATGATTCACGAACTCGATGGAGTAATATCCAATATACTAACCTACCAACAAATAAAAACATGATTGGTTCAAATGGATTAAATGAAGAGACTCGTGCCAAAAAAAAGAAAAGGTTACTCCCTCCGATCCAAATTAATTGACTTATGTTTAGTACACAAACACGAGGGAGGGAGCATTGATCTTGTTTGGTAAGTAGGATGGCAACTTTTCCATGACCACACAAGACTGCTTATCTACTGGTTAATACAGCTGATATTATTATTGATAAAAAACAATAAGATTTCAGCACGCTTCTAACAATCTGATTTGTGCTCATCGCCATCTACGGCTTTGTTGTGACACACGGAAGCGACGACGGTCATCGATCGCCATCCCACTCCACTGGATTCATCTCGTGGTGTTGGCCGGAACAAGGAGGTGCCGCCATCGCCATCGCCATCGCACCCTGCCGTGGTTGTCATCGTTGTCCCTCCATCGGATCCCAACAAACACACCGCAAAAAGCCATTACATCAAATAGATCTCCAAGAGACCATTGTATTGAGATACAAAAAGAGAGAAGAAGCCATCTAGCTACTGCCTACGGACCCGTAGGTCTGAGGTGAACTACTCACGCATCATCGGAGAGGCATCAATGAGGATGATGAACCCCTTCGTGATTGTGTTCCCTTCCGGCGGAGTGTCGGAAAAGGGCTCTAGATTGGGTCTCATGGTTCTGGAACTTGTGGCGGCTGAAACAATTTTTCGTCGACTCACTTAGGGTTTCTGGAATATTTGGGTATTTATAGAGCGAAGACGCGGTGCGGGAGGCCAACAAGGTGGGACAACCCACCTGGTCGCGCCCAGGTGGGTTGTGCTTTCCCTCGGAGCCCCCTCTGGTACTTGTTTGGTCCATCGTATGGAGTGACTTGATACGTTCATGGTATAAGGAATCATACATACTTTAAACTCTGATCCTGTGTTATGGACTATAGAATTTGGATGATATAATATCTAAGTATAACAAACAACTTGGATCAATTCAATACGAGTGTTGTACAAATTAACATCATGCTCTCAAATTCAATACTTTGACAATAGCACTTTTGAATACACGGATACAAGAGCCATCGCCATCCTATGTAGTCGCATATTTGTCATGGTGTTGGTTCTCGGATAAGCGGGCGCGCCGGCCGTTGCCATCCCACTCGGCCAGAATTTTGTTGTGGTATTGTCGACCGATCCGATATGCGGGCGCCGCGATAACCATCGTCGTCGTCCCACCCGGTCGGACGTATGTGGCGGTATTGGCGACTCAGTTCTTGGACGCGGCTGCAATCGCTATCCAACCCAGCAGCAGCATATGTGCCGTAGTTTTGGCGGCGGCGGCGGACGTAGGCTCCTTGGCCGTCCCTCGCGGCCACGTTTTGATCGTAGTTGAGGCGGGAGCAACAGTCTTCGCCGCACCTGGTCCTGGGCGTGTGAAGGCCGCGGCGGTTGGACCCGACGGGAGCACGCGGCGGCTGGCCGTCGACCACCGAGGTGGCCGTCGGTGTGCGGCGCGCGGCGGGAGCCTGTCCTGGCGGGAGGCGCCGAAGGGCTGCCAGCTCCGCGGCCGTCAGATGCGACGCCCGTACGCCGTCGTCGTGTGACGGATCATGCTCGTCTCCCCTCTCCGTGGAAGCACCGCCCGCGGCGCGAACGACGCAGCATCCTCGCCGTTGGCACGCACGAACAGCCGCCCGCCGCACTCGCCGTCCGGCTTGCAGCAGCCAGCATCCGCCGCCGGCGAGCGGCATCGCAAGTCCGCTCGTTGAACCAAGGTCGCAGCAAGCCCTCGCCGCACCGCCGGCGACCCTTGCGCTGCGCACGTTCGTTTTCCTGCCTTTGTATTATGGACCCTACTTCCTCACGCGAGAGGTCGGGAAGCGCCTTTTTTCTGTGCCCATGGGACGTGCTCCCTCACGTATATATGATATGCTGCTGCTGCGAGATACGATCCGGACGCGATGACGCGTCAATCTCATCTACTGGAAAACGACTCGGATCAGGCGCCCGATGATCGGTCGCTCCCACGCGCCTCCACGTGGGCCCTGCATGCAACCGCCTCCGCATCCTTATCCACACCGCGTCTTCCTCGGCTGCCGTCACAGCAAAGCCCCTCTATCTTCTGCCCGCAAACCTCTTTTTACCGGTGCAGGGATGTACCGGTGCTAAATCCACCCTTAAATTCTTGGAGATTGGAGCACACTGTCTACATGCATACTAATATTCCTCTGTATTCTGTTGAACATCATCATGTATGAATTGTCTTGTCAATTCTTGTCAGCACTTTTTACCAGTACGATGCATGCATGACTCAGACATAGTCTCCTCCTCTAGCTCCCATTACAAAGGTACCCTTTTAAATTTCATTTGACAAACATGATGGTCATCAAAATTGTTGCTTGTCGTGAAATACATAATTCATTGTTCGTTCAAATTGCAAGTTGTGCACACAACATGTACATATGAACTAATACAAACTTAGTCAAACCGATAACAAGCACAAGATCGAATTATGGCATGTGAACTAATACAAACTTAGTCAAATTGATAACAAGCACAAAAGATCGAATTGTGCCATGTCACAGGACGACATCTTTTTTATTCAAATACCAAAAACTTTATTTTTCTGTATACAAATATAAATATCCTTTTCCAGACAAGATGCATCACGCATTGCCGACAACCACATAGATGAAAGTTGGTGTGTTCAAACTATTCTTGCCTCAATAAAGGATAGACGACCCAGTGCTAAGCTTCCACACCAAGCAGTATTTCACCTTCTCAAATACATTCACAAAAAAGTATCAAGCCGCTCACTCAAAAAACCTAATTCTTCCAGAAAAGACATACCTAAGCACTTGGATACGTGTACTATGGAGACAATACCCTCATCCAGGATCTTGGACAAAATATCATCAAAATGAACACATACTTGTGGTAGTTTCTAATTTGTTACCCCATGAAAGTTTTACAATTATTTTCTTTCTAGAATACACTTGATCTTTTAAAAAAAGGCTAAACATTTATTAACAAATTCTCCCATCCATTTTAGCAGCTTCTTTGGTGTCCTTTCTTGCTTTGCCAGGTACCCACGACCCTAAATGAAGTAGAGAGGTCTAACATCGCTTAATCATGCATAGCTCATAATTTTGAAACTCTCCAGCCCATCAAGTAACACCATCCATGACTATGTCACTTTGCATAGCCTACAACTGATGAAACACAAAGATCATCACCTACAATGAATAAAGATTGTACACACAAGTATAAATCAATAATAAAGGTTCTAGTAAAAAAATCAAAACAAAGTGCCGATCCTGTTGAGATCGTGATGGCACATAATGATGTTCATAGACATCTAAAATTGCTAGGTTTCCATAAATTGCCCTATTGGAATGTTGCACACGTGCATGTGCTGAGTCATAGTATATATGCATCAATATATGACTGAATTATTCATGAAAAATAGGACTGTGCCACGAGGATCAATTAGATACGAATTAGGAGCATGGTGTTGTGTGATATCTCAGAAAGTCAATGAACATACCGGTGCCGAGTCATAGTATATATGCATCAATATATGACTGAATTATTCATGAAAAATAGGACTGTGCCACGAGGATCAATTAGATACGAATTAGGAGCATGGTGTTGTGTGATATCTCAGAAAGTCAATGAACATACCTTGAATTACTTGAGCAAAGAAGATTGTTGCAGAGGTTAGTCCAGCCCTTGTCTTACCAATTGTGCCATTATTCCTCAGTCAAATATTGCAAAAAATGGCCATCCATCATCTAGTGGTTCCATATTAAGAATCTGACAGACATGTGGGTCTCCTCAGTATTGTTAGATAAATCATTTGAGAATAATCATGTTGTAAGAGTAAACACTGGAACTATCAATCGCCCACTATTTGTTACATGGTGACTCTGTGGATTAGTAGTAAAGCTTCGCAAGCTGTTGCACTTGCCCAAACAAAATAGAAACCAAATGGGAACAACATGTGAATGAAGAGAGGCCCTTTGCTTAATCCATTACAAATATATAGAGGGCGTGCAAAGGTAGGACTATCATGTTCATGAAGATGGGATGACTCAACTGGTTAGTGGCTGCAATAATCATCATCTGTATTTATCTGATATAATGTCAATTTAGATATGCGGGATGCAAGCTGATGGAGCAGCGGGCAGCATCAATCGGACACTGTGGTAGATGAGGAGAGGACTCTGATGCTCCACCTTCAGTCCAGTCTTGTATGTAACAGCGCCGCTGTCTCCTCCTTCCCGCGACATTCCAAATCATATCAAATTGCAGATGATGATTTGAAAACTGTTGCAATCTGAACAATGACATGCAAACACTCTTAGAGCTCAGGTTACAGTGTAAATTGACTGGCTGCATAACTAAGGAATTAAGTTAGCCATGGTTGGCAAATAATTGTAACACAACGTGCAAATAAATTGAGATGATTACGATAGTAGAATAATTGGTATTCAAGTTACAGAACATATAACTAACTTTGTTGTCGTTGCTTTGAATCATTGCCAATATGTAATGCAGCAAGCATATCTCAGGTTATCATATTGAAGCTAGCTAGATGGAAGGATTAAAAAAACAGGAGGCAGTGATGAAGCGCTACTAATCTCTCCATAGGCTACTAATCTCTCCATAGCCAAAGAGGCGTACAGTAATCAGTAATCACCCAACGGTGAATCTGGTTGAGACTCAGTAATTGCACTCAAAGATACTACTGGAGCACGCACCATGGTCATTTAATTAACTCTATGATGCCACATCATTTCAGTGATCAAGTCATCAGTCTTGCCTAAATACAATGGAAATAACTATCTCATGCAGGGCCATTTGTCTCTTTCTTCATATATCTGATTGTCATCCGCGGTAGTTTTCGTGAAAAAATTGATAGGAACATAGAGGGTCCCATGACTTACCACAAAGAGACAAATCATATCCTGTAAAGTTCACAATCAGTTTTTTGGGCCACTCTCTTGAATTGAGAAAGCAAAACTGAACCTAAATTTGGGTTGTCATATTGAAGTGGTCAGTCCCATAATCAAAATCAACGTGAAGATTTGATGTTGATGCAAGAAAAATTATCAGACTTCATTAGCCTGTGAATTCAATTACTGAAATAACAAGGTAGATAACAAAGTTAGTATATCTTGCTGCAGACTTCTCTGCACTTCATTTGCCCATTGATAGGACTATATAGTAGTAATGAAGGGGAGGATGTAGATACCTTGTACATCTTGTTGCAGTTGATAGTACAAAACTACTCACCCGCATCGGCGTGCTGCAAATAATTCCAAGTACATTATCAAATACTCCTAATAAACATTTATTTTATGAAAGTGTTTCTTCACAACAGGAACTGCAAGAAATAAAATATAGCCACTAATCCTACATTTGTAAGCCATGTTGTGAATAATAAGGAGTGTACCAAGCATATTACAATCATGGAAAAAATAAAATCATATGTACAGTTTTATCTAAACTCAGCACAAACATTGTGAACTTTGTTTGAATCCACATCACCAAGACACCAACAGCTAATGGCAAGTAATTCAGTGCCTTACAGAAGGATGTCAGGAAAGTTAGCAACCAGCTAAAAATGTCCAAACAAAGTGAGCGTGTACATGCAACGCACGTCTAGATAAACATAAAATTAGACAAACATGATGGTCATCAAAATTATTGCTTGTCGTGAAATACATAATTCATTATTCATTCAAATTGCAAGTTGTGCACACAACATGTACATAAAACTAATACAAACTTAGTCAAACCGATAACAAGCACAAGATCAAATTATGGCATGTGAACTAAATCGAACCTAGTCAAACTGATAACAAGCACAAAAGATCGAATTGTGGCATGTCACAGAATGACAGTCTTTGCCCCGGCTTTGATCCAAAGGTTCGCCTCGTCGACAATGATGTTGAGCAAGATTTGCGGAGGCGCGCTCTTTTGCCTGAACACTCTTGCTTTGCGCTCGTTCCAGATGACCCATGACACTAGCTTGGTAATCGATGCCTTTGCTTTTCTGTCGGTGGTGGCGGCGGTGCACGTGCTCGCCCACCAAGCCTGAACGGAATCAAACATGTGCCATGCAGACGTGTCCATGTCGTGGATGCGAAATTTCTGAATAACCAGATTCCAAAGCCTGAGAGAGTGAAGCGGCATCTGAAGAAAAGATGAGGGCCACATTACTGCACCCGTCGGCACAAGGGGTAAGGGCCACAGTTAGGCTATCCTCGCTTCTCCAATCTGTCCGCAGGCCAGAGCCTATCCTAAAACGCGAGCCAAGCAAAGAACTTGACTTTCGGCGGGGCCCAAGCCTTCCAGACCATTTGGTCCATGGGGGAGAGGACCAAGCCCAAAAACTGTACCCTGTAAGCGGAGGCCGCGGAGTAGTGCCCAGATTTTGTGTGCTTCCATAGGATGGCATCCTCAGCTAGCTCATCCAGGTGTACCTCGTGCAGTAGCATCCAAAGGGTGAAGAATTGTGCAACATGCTCGATGG
>NC_057801.1:830538916-830555076 GCF_018294505.1 Triticum aestivum | reverse complement strand
CTCGTAAATGAGGGGTGCAATGTCTTTGGGCTTGCGTCCAAGGAGCCAAGGGAAGTCCCAAAATAAAGTCTTCAAATCATCAATTTGGTCAACATCTGTTGACTTCCCGGCTATAGTAACGACGGCTCCCTAACTCTGGATGGGCGTGTTGAGGTCTACGCTCCATGGCACGAGCGGGGCGGAGGTGGTCGGGGACTACTGCTGACCGAGCTGCTTGACTGATGGCATAGTAGTACGACATCTGCAGCTACTCCTGCCAGGTCGGAGAGTGCATCAGCAGTGGTACCCGATGGGTCGCCGCGTGTGCTGGCTCTCCGCTCCTCTGTTTGCGGCGGTGAGCGCTGTGTGTGAGTGTCGCTGAGTTGATCTTGCGGGTGGCCACCATCTCTAGATCCTCAGCCTTCGCCTCCGGCAGAACTTTGAACTTCGAGCATACGGCGAACAGAGGCGAGAACTGGGATGAAGGACGACAACAATCAGAGCGAAGAGGGAGTGAAAGCACGGGAGAGTAGTAACTCAGATAGATACGTGAGAACTCAGTGAACGGACCAAAAATTTGGAGATAAGTAAGTGCCTTCCTTTAATTTTTTGAACTCGTACTTCCCTTTATTAGTAGGCACAGATGAAAAACAGAACGCTATTTTATGGGAGGACGTTAAGATAATTTTTTTGGAAAAATGACAACTGTTAATTAGTTCTAATATAATTACTTTAATTCAAATTCACTAGTTTGGTTTTTTTCCTTATTTAATTAGTACTGATAAACTTAGAAATAAAGGATGTCTCGAAGAATTTCCATGAGCCGATCTAAGCATGATTTAGTGCAGTTTTACAAAATACTGCTCCATGCCTCCATCCATGGACTTGAAAAATGACGAAAAAAATTAAAATACCTCAAATCAAAAGAGAAAGGCGGGAAAAAAATTAAAAATATGTGACAGCTGTGGGGTTTGAACCCACGCCCTTTCGGACCAGAGCCTAAATCTGGCGCCTTAGACCACTCGGCCAAACTGTCTTTGTGCTTAATTAGACACGTTTCCTTTTATATCATAAGCACGAGTAGTACTCTGTTTATCGCTTTAGTGCACCACACAGCTTTCCAAGTTATGAGAGCTAGTACTACAGAGTAATGCGACTGATGGATAACGATCGGTCTCCAAGTAAATTGATAACTGAGTCATCAGGCAAACGTGAGCCATTTGACTTGGGCTGTTTTGATAGTTACGATTTGAAGTATAATCTAGTACACTGATGGGCTTCTCTGCGGTTAACACGTGAAAATGTGCTGACGTTGAATTCATTCTCGTCCTCCTGCCCGGTGCATTTTTCTAGGGTGTGTTTGGTTGCCTGCATATGACCCAGCCTGACCCGCGCGGAAAGAACTTGGCCCGTTTGATTGTCTGCGTTTACTGTGCGGCCCGCATTGCAAAGAACTTAAAGCAGTTCCAGGCTAGCCCCAGGGGAAACGCCAGAATCGGCAGTAGCTGGCGAGCCTGGCTTGGGCGAGGCAGGGGAGGGCAACGCGCTTCTCTCCTCGTGCGACCAGGGAGATGGCGCGAGCTCGCCTGCGTCGTCGAAAAATCGGCGGGAGGATTTCGGCTCACCTCCCGCCGAGTCCACCCCTATTTAGCCCCTTCCCTCACGGCCCCAACTCTCGCCACCATTCTCCCTCCGTTCAAGCTTTTCCGCCGACGCGCATCGGCACCGACGAGCAGGTAAGCGGCGCATCTTGATCGGCCGGCGGTCCACGGCGTCGGCGCTCCTTCACCGGCCGGCGTTGATCTTCTACGATCGTCCCCCCTCGTCCTCGAGCTCCAGCCATGGCCTCTGTGAGTTCAATCCCCTTTTTTCTCTGTTCCTTCTAGCTAGATCTGAGATGCAGCTAGGGTTTGATCTAGATGTATGGTTGATTAGTGGTCTGATCTGTGAGTTCATATGGTTGATTGCTATGCTGCGGTTGCAATTTGTGGTAGGACTAGATGTTCAAGCATGTGGTAGGCTAGATTAGTAGTAGAGTTTGAAGCTGGACCTTGTGCTTGTGTTGGTTCGTGCTTAGATCTGTGATTTGTAGCTATTGGTGGTCCATTTGTAGCATGTTGTTTATTGTAGATGTATGTTCATGCTCATAGATTGTGCGGTATGCTTAGTATGATAACGATGAACCATATGTGCTTAGTATGATGGTGATGAAGCATGTGCTTGCTATGATAGTGATGAACCATGTACATGTATGCTCCTGCTTTCATGGATTGTCCGGTATGTTGTGTGCAATGCTTATTGTCAATGTGTGCTACGATTGTAGGACATGACCACACAGACGCAAGATCTTATTCAGACCCTTGTCCTGTCCGAAAACCAGTTTGCTCCATCGTTTGTCGAGGACTCACACGCTATGTCCGAAATGGCACCTGATTCAGAGGTGTTTGCGTCCGATTCCCTCTATGTGCCAGTAGTGCTCGTTGAACCAACTCCTGTTGCTGCTGCTGTCGTCGCTGCACTCAAGGTAGTAATAGCAAAGGCAAAGAAGGATGATAGGTCGAACAACATGAAGTGGCAGCCGTTCATGTCCACGTTCGTGCTGAACAAAATGTGTGAGCTCATCTCTAGTGGAGTCAGGACTGACAAGGACTTCAAGGAGGTGCACTTGAACACCGGTGCGAAGTAGGTGTTCGAGTTCTATGGGCAGGAGGTGTCTGCCACCCAGGTGTACAACCACCTGAGGAAGTGGAGAGGTCGATGGATCCAAGTGTCCAAGCTGAGAGACCTTAGCGGCGCCTCATGGGATGAGAACACTTGCTCCATAGTTCTGGAGGCAGAGCACTACGCTGGCCATGTCGCGGTTAGCTCACAGCCCTCTTCATTTTCATACCGTCCACCATTGCCTACTCCTAATCGCAACTAACAACACTTGTGTTTCATTCTTAGGACCACCCAAGGGACGCTGAGTTCCTCAACACACCCATACAGAACTACAGCCAGATGCAGCACATCTTCGCCTTCGGGCTGGCAACTGGGAAGCATGCCATGAGCTCGGAGGAGCCTCTTGGTTCTCCCATGCCAGACTTCCATGGGACCCCGGACGTCGAGGTCCTTGATGGCCCTGACAAGCCCTTCGTGAAGCCCTTCGACAAGCCATTTGACCCCGTCCATGATAGGAAGAGGAAGAGAGGAGGCCTGATGGAGGAGGAGATCAATGTCTTTTGCAGCATGACTGCGGCGGTGAAGGAGGTGGCAACAGCCATCAGGGAGTGCAAGCCCCTCGACGTCCACCCTGACCTGTATGGCGCTGTCATGACCCAGGGTGGCTTCAGCGACGAGGCTCTCATTGCAGCTCTCAGCCACCTGCTTGACAACAAGGCCCAGGATGTTGGGTTCGTTGCCATGGCATACGCTCACAGGGTGTTGTGGCTTACGAGCTGGCTGGGCAAGCAGTACTACTAGATTAGTGCTGCCTGTGGACGTGCATGATCCCCGACGGCGATGGTTGCGGCGACGACGACGACGATGACGATGACGACGTACATTTTGTGTAGCTAGGGCTGAAAAACTATTTGATGGTCTGTATATTTTGGTGAGATGGTATATACTAACCCCTCACGCTGATGGTGAACTTACGATGGTAGGACGACACCCTCTTTTGGATGTGGTGGTAGGTTAACACCAAGGTAGTGATAACCCACAAGTGTAGGGGATCAGTTGTAGCCTCTTTCGATAAGTAAGAGTGTCGAACCCAACGAGGAGCTAAAGGTAGAACAAATATTCCCTCAAGTTCTATCGACCACCAATACAACTCTACGCATGCTTAGCGTTCACTTTACCTAGAACAAGTATTAAACTAGAAGTACTTTGTAGGTGTTGTTGGATAGGTTTGCAAGATAATAAAGAGCACGTAAATAAAAGCTAGGGGCTATTTAGATAAAGAAGCAATAAAGTAAATATAGCGAGTGTGGAAAAGTGGTGGTAGGAGTTGTGAAATTGTCCCTAAGCAATTGACTACCTTACTAGACCGATAGTAAGTTTTATGTGGGAGAGGCATAAGCTAACATATTTTCTCTTCTTGGATCATATGCACTTATGATTGGAACTCTAGCAAGCATCCGCAACTACTAAAGATCATTAAGGTAAAACCCAACCATAGCATTAAAGCATCAAGTCCCCTTTATCCCATATGCCACAACCCCCTTACTCGGGTTTATGCTTCTGTCACTCAAGCAACCCACTATAAGAGAATCATGAACGTATTGCAACACCCTACAGTGGGAATCCCTCACGCTTGCGCGACACGGAGGGCACAATAGGACATCAACATAACCACAAGCAAATTAAATCAATCATAGCAATTCATCAATCACCGGTAGGACAACGAAAATCTACTCAGACATCATAGGATGGCAACACATCATTGGATAATAATATGAAGCATAAAGCACCATGTTCAAGTAGAGGGTACAACGGGTTGCGGGGGAGTGAACCGTTGAATATAGATGGGGGGAAGGTGATGGAGATGTTGGTGAAGATGGCGGAGATGTTGGTGTAGATCGCGGTGATGATGATGGCCCCCGGCAGCGTTCCGGCGCTTCCAAAAGCAAGGGGGAGAGAGCCCCCCTTCTTCTTCTTCTTCCTTGACCTCCTCCTTAGATGGGAGAAGGGTTTCCCCTCTGGTCCATGGTCTCCATGGCGTGGGAGGGGCGAGAGCCCCTCCGAGATTGGATCTGTCTCTCTGTCTCTCTCTGTTTCTGCGTTCTCAGATTCTGCCCTTTCATCGTTTCTTATATATCCGGAGATCCGTAACTCCGATTGGATTGAAACCTTCAGCCAGATTTTTCTTCGAAAATTAGCTTTCTTGTGGCAAAAGAATAGCATCAACCGCCTTACGGGGTGCCCACGAGGGTCAAGGGCGCGCCCCCTGCCTCGTGGCCCCCTCGGGCACCGTCTCGCGTTGATTTTCCTTCCCAAAAATCACAAATATACCAAAAATAATCTCCATCCGTTTTTATCCCGTTTGGACTCTGTTTGATATGGGGTTTCTGCGAAACATAAAACATGCAACAAACAGGAACTGGCACTGGGCACTGGATCAATATGTTAGTCCCAAAAATAGTATAAAAAGTTGCCAAAAGTATATGAAAGTTGAATAATATTGGCATGGAACAATAAAAAATTATAGATACGACGGAGACCTATCAGGTAGTGCTAGGTAGAACTTGCTATGCCATATGATCATGCATGCTTTACTTCTTCTCTTCTACTCCATTGTTGTTTGTGTGCTACTTTGCTTGCTACTTGTGTGCTCCATTGATTTGCTACTTCAAATTTTGCTCTTGTGCATTTCTAAGTGGTATGCCGTGTTCATCGGTAAGGCTCCAGGGGTTTACAGTTCATGGGAAGAAGCCAGGTGCACAAGTGGCATCATATAGCAACAACAGCCATAGAGGGTTCAAGACTAGGTAGGCAGCAGAACAAGCTTACTCCAACTGAGTGCGAAAGCACGGAGGCAGCATTGTTGACAGTGGCAAGGTTGGAGGTGTCAATGTGGATCATCGGTTTTGGCTGAAGCTGAAGAACTTCATCATCTTCGCCCAGTTCATCGCCATTGCTGTGTTGTGGCGTTAGTGTGCTAGGTGTGATCATTGTGGGTAAGCTCACCAACTAGGTTACAAGGTAAGCACAACATGTACGCCGTATGCAACCAAACGCCGTGTTCATGTGCCGCTTGGGCCACTGCAGGCAACCAAACAAAGTGCACTTGCATATTACCTAATGCAGGGACACTAGATGCACGCAACCAAACAACTTGCAGATGGCGTATTAGGACCTGTTTTTGCTCAACCAGGCTGGGTTGAGAAGTGTATGCGATGCAGGAACTGTTCACAATGGCAACCAAAAACGTGAAGGAAATATGCCCTAGAGGCAATAATAAAGTTATTATTTATTTCTTTATATCATGATAAATGTTTATTATTCATGCTAGAATTGTATTAACCGGAAACATAATACATGTGTGAATCCATAGACAAACAGAGTGTCACTAGTATGCCTCTAATTGACTAGCTCGTTAATCGAAGATGGTTATGTTTCCTAACCATAGACATGAGTTGTCATTTGATTAACGGGATCACATCATTAGGAGAATGATGTGATTGACTTGACCCATTCCGTTAGCTTAGCACTTGATCGTTTAAGTATTCTGCTATTGCTTTCTTCATGACTTATACATGTTCCTATGACTATGAGATTATGCAACTCCCGTTTACCGGAGGAACACTTTGTGTGCTACCAAACGTCACAACGTAACTGGGTGATTATAAAGGTGCTCTACAGGTGTCTCCGAAGGTACTTGTTGGGTTGGCGTATTTCGAGATTAGGATTTGTCACTCCGATTGTCGGAGAGGTATCTCTGGGCCCTCTCGGTAACACACATCACTTAAGCCTTGCAAACATTACAACTAATAAGTTAGTTGTGAGATGATGTATTATGGAACGAGTAAAGAGACTTGCCGGTAACGAGATTGAACTAGGTATTGAGATACCGACGATTGAATCTCGGGCAAGTAACATACCGATGACAAAGGGAACAACGTATGTTGTTATGCGGTCTGACTGATAAAGATCTTCGTAGAATATGTTGGAGCCAATATGAGCATCCAGGTTCCGCTATTGGTTATTTACCGGAAACGTGTTTCGGTCATGTCTACATTGTTCTCGAACCCGTAGGGTCCGCAGGCTTAAGGTTTCGATGACAGTTATATTATGAGTTTACATGTTTTGATGTACCGAAGGAGTTGGAGTCCCGGATGAGATCGGGGACATGACGAGGAGTCTCGAAATGGTCGAGACGTAAAGATTCATATATTGGATGATATGGTTTGGCCAAGGGGTCAAGCCCATGAGGCTTTAGGTCGGTGCAAAAGGAGTTTTGCGGAGGCCAGGGGGCCAAATGCCGGAGACCCTGGCGTCTGGCCCTGGGCCAGACGCCGAGGCCCATGGCGTCTGGGCCAGACGCCAAGGATTGTGGCGTTTGGTCCTGGAGTCCGAGTGGGACTCTTGCCTTTCGGGCAAAACCGACTTTGAGGAGGCTTTTGCTCCAAGTTTCGACCCCGGGGCTCAACATATAAATAGAGGGGCAGGGCTAGCACCAAAGACACAACAATTGATCCCTTGGATCTCTTAGCCGTGTGCGGTGCCCCCCTCCACCATAGTCCACCTCGATAATATCATAGTGGTGCTTAGGCGAAGCCCTGCGACGGTAGAACATCAAGATCGTCACCACGCCGTCGTGCTGACGGAGCTCTCCCTCGACACTCGGCTGGATCGGAGTTCGAGGGACGTCATCGAGCTGAACGTGTGCTAGAACTCGGAGGTGCCGTAGTTTCGGTGCTTGATCGGTCGGGCCGTGAAGACGTACGACTACATCAACCGCGTTGTGCTAATGCTTCCGCTTACGGTCTACAAGGGTATGTAGACAACACTCTCCCCTCTCATTGCTATACATCACCATGATCTTGCGTGTGCGTAGGAAATTTTTTGAAATTACTACGTTCCCCAACAGTGGCATCCGAGCCAGGTTTTATGCGTAGATGTCATATGCACGAGTAGAACACAAGTGAGTTGTGGGCGATATAAGTCATACTGCTTACCAGCATGTCATACTTTGGTTCAGCGGTATTGTGAGATGAAGCGGCCCGGACCGACATTACGCGTACGCTTACGCGAGACTGGTTTCACCGCCACAAGCACTAGTTGCTTAAAGGTGACCGGCGGGTGTCTGTCTCTCTCACTTTAGTTGAACCGAGTGTGGCTACGCCTGGTCCTTGCGAAGGTTAAAACAACACCAACTTGACAAACTATCGTTGTGGTTTTGATGCGTAGGTAAGAACGGTTCTTGCTCAGCCCGTAGCAGCCACGTAAAATTTGCAACAACAAAGTAGAGGACGTCTAACTTGTTTTTGCAGGGCATGTTGTGATGTGATATGGTCAAGACGTGATGCTATATTTTATTATATGAGATGATCATGTTTTGTAACCGAAGTTATCGGCAACTGGCAGGAGCCATATGGTTGTCGCTTTATTGTATGAAGTGCAAACGCCCTGTAATTGCTTTACTTTATCACTAAGCGGTAGTGATAGTCGTAGAAGCAATAGATGGCGTAACGACAACGATGCTACGATGGAGATCAAGGTGTCGCGCCGGTGACGATGGTGATCACGACGGTGCTTCAGAGATGGAGATCACAAGCACAAGATGATGATGGCCATATCATATCACTTATACTGATTGCATGTGATGTTTATCATTTATGCATCTTATCTTGCTTTGATTGACGGTAGCATTTTAAGATGATCTCTCACTAAATTATCAAGAAGTGTTCTCCCTGAGTATGCACCGTTGTGAAAGTTCTTCGTGCTGAGACACCACGTGATGATCGGGTGTGATAGGCTCTACGTTCAAATACAACGGGTGCAAAACAGTTGCACACGCGGAATACTCAGGTTAAACTTGACGAGCCTAGCATATAACAGATATGGCCTCGGAACACGGAGACCAAAAGGTCGAACGTGAATCATATAGTAGATATGATCAACATAGTGATGTTCACCATTGAAACTACTCCATCTCAAGTGATGATCGGACATGGTTTAGTTGATTTGGATCACGTGATCACTTAGATGACTAGAAAGATGTCTGTCTAAGTGGGAGTTCTTAAGTAATATGATTAATTGAACTTAAATTTATCATGAACTTAGTCCTGGTAGTATTTTGCAAATTATGTTGTAGATCAATAGCTTGCGTTGTTGCTTTCATATGTTTATTTTGATATGTTCCTAGAGAAAATTGTGTTGAAAGATGTTAGTAGCAATGATGCGGATTGGATCCGTGATCTGAGGTTTATCCTCATTGCTGCACAGAAGAATTATGTCCTTAATGCACCGCTAGGTGACAGACCTATTGCAGGAGCAGATGTAGACGTTAAGAACGTTTGGCTAGCTCAATATGATAACTACTTGATAGTTTAGTGCACCATACTTAACGGCTTAGAATCGGGACTTCAAAGACGTTTTGAACGTCATGGACCATATGAGATGTTCCAGGAATTGAAGTTAATATTTCAAGCAAATACCCGAGTTGAGAGATATGAAGTCTCCAACAAGTTCTATAGCTAAAAGATGGAGGAGAATCGCTCAACTAGTGAGCATGTGCTCAGATAGTCTGGGTACTACAATCGCTTGAATCAAGTGGGAGTTAATCTTCCAGATAAAATAGTGATTGACAGAATTCTCTAGTCATCATCACCAAGTTAGTAGAACTTTTTGATGAACTATAATATGCAAGGGATGACGAAAGTAATTCCCAAGCTCTTCGTGATGCTGAAATCGACGAAGGTAGAAATCAAGAAAAACATCAAGTGTTGATGGTTAACAGGACCACTAGTTTCAAGAAAAGGGCAAAGGGATAGAAGGGAACTTCAAGAAGAAAGGCAAGCAAGTTGCTGCTCAAGTGAAGAAGCCCAAGTCTGGACCTAAGCCTGAGACTAAGTGCTTATACTGCAAAGGGACTAGTCACTAGAAGCAGAACCACCCCAAGTATTTGGCGGATAAGAAGGATGGCAAAGTGAACAAAGGTATATTTGATATACATGTTATTGATGTGTACTTTACTAGTGTTTATAGCAACCCCTCGGTATTTGGTACTGGTTCAGTTGCTAAGAATAGTAACTCGAAACGGGAGTTGCAGAATAAACAGAAACTAGTTAAGGGTGAAGTGATGATGTGTGTTGAAAGTAGTTTCAAGATTGATATGATCATCATTGCACACTCCCTATACTTTCGGGATTAGTGTTGAACCTAAATAAATGTTATTTGGTGTTTGCGTTGAGCATGAATATGATTTGATCGTGTTTATTGCAATACGGTTATTCATTTAAGTTAGAGAACAATTGTTGTTCTGTTTACATGAATTAAAACCTTCTATGGTCATACACCCAATGAAAATGGTTTGTTGGATCTCGATCGTGTGATACACATATTCATAATATTGAAGCCAAAAGATGCAAAGTTAATAATGATAGTGCAACTTATTTGTGGCACTGCCGTTTAGGTCATATTGGTGTAAAGCACATGAAGAAACTCCATGCTGATGGGATTTTGGAATCACTTGATTATGAATCACTTGATGCTTGAGAACCATGCCTCATGGGCAAGATGACTAAGACTCCGTTCTCCGGAACAATGGAGCGAGCAACAGATTTGTTGGAAATCATACATACTGATGTATATGGTCCGATGAATATTAAGGCTCGCAACAAGTATCATTATTTTCTGACCTTCACAGATGATTTGAGCAGACATGGGTATATCTACTTGATGAAACATAAGTCTGAAACGTTTGAAAAGTTCAAAGAATTTCAGAGTGAAGTGAAGAATCATCGTAATAAGAAAATAAAAAGTTTCTACGATATGATCGCAGAGGTAAAATATTTGAGTTACGAGTTTGGCCTTCAGTTAAAACAATGTGAAATAGTTTCACTACTCACGCCACCTGGAACACCACAGTGTAATGGTGTGTACGAACATCGTAACCGTACTTTATTAGATATGGTGCGATCTATGATGTCTCTTACCGATCTACCACTATCGTTTTGGGGTTATGCATTAGAGACAGCTGCATTCACGTTAAAAGGGCACCATATAAATCCGTTAAGATGACACCGTATGAACTATGGTTTAGCAAGAAACCAAAGTTGTCGTTTCTTAAAGTTTGGGTTGTGATGCTTATGTGAAAAAGTTTCAACATGATAAGCTTGAACCCAAATCGGAAAAGTGCGTCTTCATAGGATACCCAAAATGTTGGGTACACCTTCTATCACAGATCCGAAAGGCAAGACATTCGTTGCCAAGAATGGATCCTTTCTAGAGAAGGAGTTTCTCTCGAAAGAAGTGAGTGGGAGGAAAGTAGAACTTGATGAGGTAACTGTACCTACTCCCTTATTGGAAAGTAGTTCATCACAGAAATCTGTTCCTGTGACTACTACACCAATTAGTGAGGAAGCTAATGATGATGATCATGTAACTTCAGATCAAGTTACTACCGAACCTCGTAGGTAAAACAGAGTGAGATCCGCACCAGAGTGGTACGGTAATCCTGTTCTGGAGGTCATGTTACTTGACCATGACAAACCTACGAACTATGAGGAAGCGATGATGAGCCCAGATTCCGCGAAATGGCTTGAGGCCATGAAATCTGGGATAGGATCCATGTATGAGAACAAAGTGTGGATTTTGGTTGACTTGCCCGATGAACGGTGAGTCATTGAGAATAAAAGGATTTTCAAGAGGAAGACAGATGCTGATAGTAGTGTTACTATCTACAAAGCTAGACTTATCGAAAAAGGTTTTTGATAAAGTTCAAGATGTTGACTATGATGAGAGTTTCTCACCCGTATTTATGCTTAAGTCTATCTGAATCATGTTAACAATTGCCGCATTTTATGAAATCTGGCAAATGGATAAACAAAACTACATTCCTTAATGGAATTATTAAAGAAGAGTTGTATATGATACAACCAGAAGGTTTTGTCGATCCTAAAGGTGTTAACAAAATGTGCAAGCTCCAGCGATCCATCTATGGACTGGTGCAAGCATCTCGGAGTTGGAATATACGCTTTGATAAGTTGATCAAAGCATATAGTTTTATACAAACTTGCAGTGAAGCCTGTATTTACAAGAAAGTGAGTGGGAGCACTACAACATTTCTGATAAGTATATGTGAATGACATATTGTTGATCGGAAATAATGTAGAATTATTCTGCAAAGCATAAAGGAGTGTTTGAAAGGAGTTTCTCAAAGAAAGACCTCGGTGAAGCTGCTTACATATTGAGCATCAAGATCTATAGAGATAAAGCAAAACGCTTGATAAATTTTTTCAATGAATACATACCTTGACAAGATTTTTAAGTAGTTCAAGATGGAACAGTTAAAGAAAGAGTTCTTACCTGTATTACAAGGTGTGAAATTGAGTAAGACTCAAAGCCCGACCACGGCAGAAGATAGAAAGAGAATGAAAGTCATTCCCTATGCCTCAGCCATAGGTTCTATAAAGTATGCCATGCTGTGTATACCCTACACTGATTTTAGCAAGGGAGTACAATAGTGATCTAGGAGTAGATCACTGGACATCGGTCAAAATTATCCTTAGGGGAATAAGGATATGTTTCTCGATTATGGAGATGACAAAAAGGTTCGTCGTAAAGGGTTACGTCGATGCAAGTTTTGACACTAATCTAGATGACTCTAAGTCTCGGTCTAGATACATATTGAAAGTGGGAGCAATTAGCTAGAGTAGCTCCGTGCAGAGCATTGTAGACATAGAAATTTGCAAAATACTTACGGATCTGAATGTGACAGACCCGTTGACTAAAATTATCTCACAAGCAAAACATGATCACACCTTAGTACTCTTTGGGCGTTAATCACATAGCGATATAAACTAGATTATTGACTCTAGTAAACCCTTTGGGTGTTGGTCACATGTCGATGTGAACTATGGGTGTTAACCACATAAAGATGTGAACTATTGATGTTAAATCACATGGCGATGTGAACTAGATTATTGACTCTAGTGCAAGTGGGAGACTGAAGGAAATATGCCCTAGAGGCAATAATAAAGTTATTATTTATTTCCTTATATCATGATAAATGTTTATTATTCATGCTAGAATTGTATTAACCGGAAACATAATACATGTGTGAATACATAGACAAACAGAGTGTCACTAGTATGCCTCTAATTGACTAGCTCGTTAATCGAAGATGGTTATGTTTCCTAACCATAGACATGAGTTGTCATTTGATTAACGGGATCACATCATTAGGAGAATGATGTGATTGACTTGACCCATTCCGTTAGCTTAGCACTTGATCGTTTAAGTATTTTGCTATTGCTTTGTTCATGACTTATACATGTTCCTATGACTATGAGATTAGGCAACTCCCGTTTACCGGAGGAACACTTTGTGTGCTACCAAACGTCACAACGTAACTGGGTGATTATAAAGGTGCTCTACAGGTGTCTCCGAAGGTACTTGTTGGGTTGGCGTATTTCGAGATTAGGATTTGTCACTCCGATTGTCGGAGAGGTATCTCTAGGCCCTCTCGGTAATACACATCACTTAAGCCTTGCAAGCATTACAACTAATAAGTTAGTTGCGAGATGATGTATTATGGAACGAGTAAAGAGACTTGCCAGTAACGAGATTGAACTAGGTATTGAGATACCGACGATCGAATCTCGGGCAAGTAACATACCGATGACAAAGGGAACAACGTATGTTGTTATGCGGTCTGACCGATAAAGATCTTCGTAGAATATGTGGGAGCCAATATGAGCATCCAGGTTCCGCTATTGGTTATTGACCGGAAATGTGTTTCGGTCATGTCTACATTGTTATCGAACCCGTAGGGTCCGCACACTTAAGGTTTCGATGACAGTTATATTATGAGTTTACATGTTTTGATGTACCGAAGGAGTTCGGAGTCCCGGATGAGATCGGGGACATGACGAGGAGTCTCGAAATGGTCGAGACGTAAAGATTCATATATTGGATGATATGGTTAGGCCAAGGGGTCAAGCCCATGAGGATTTAGGTCGGTGCAAAAGGAGTTTTGCGGAGGCCAGGGGGGCAAACGCCGGAGACCCTGGCGTCTGGCCCAGCCAGACGCCGAGGCCCATGGCGTGTGGGCCAGATGCCAAGGATTGTGGCGTTTGGTCCTGGAGTCCGAGTGGGACTCTTGCCTTTCGGGCAAAACCGACTTTGAGGAGGCTTTTGCTCCAAGTTTCGACCCCGGGGCTCAACATATAAATAGAGGGGCAGGGCTAGCACCAAAGACACAACAATTGATCCCTTGGATCTCTTAGCCGTGTGCGGTGCCCCCCTCCACCATAGTCCACCTCGATAATATTGTAGCGGTGCTTAGGCGAAGCCCTGCGACGGTAGAACATCAAGGTCGTCACCACGCCGTCGTGCTGACGAAACTCTCCCTCGACACTCGGCTGGATCGGAGTTCGAGGGACATCATCGAGCTGAACGTGTGCTAGAACTTGGAGATGCCGTAGTTTCGGTGCTTGATCGGTCGGGCCGTGAAGACGTACGACTACATCAACCGCATTGTGCTAATGCTTCCGCTTACGGTCTACAAGGGTATGTAGACAACACTCTCCCCTCTCGTTGCTATACATCACCATGATCTTGCATGTGCGTAGGAAATTTTTTGAAATTACTACGTTCCCCAACAAAACGCCCCTAGATACTAGCTGCCTGGTATATCATGCCTGATGTGTCCTTCTATCGATCTCTTCTGAGTGAGATGGCGCCTTCTGCTGCCGCCCCCACGATGCTCCGACCTTGCCATCGTGATCTCACTCCCGTGCCCAGAAGGGACTGATCAGGGAGGGGGGCACAAATTCAAATTACCAAACTTTAGAGGGGGGCAAACACACATTTTAAGGGTATATATGCAATTTTCCAAGAAATTAGAAGGTTATATTTGCAAAAATTTCAACCTTGGGATGCCATGGCTCCCTCTGCTGCTACGTCTTGAGCTTGCGTTGGTTTTCCTTGAAGAGGAAAGGGTGATGCAGCGAAGTAGCGTAAGTATTTCCCTCAGTTTTTGAGAACCAAGGTATCAATCCAGTAGGAGGCTCCTCAAAAGTCTCACGCACCTACACAAACAAACAAGAACCTCGCATCCAACGCAATAAATGGGTTGTCAATCCCTTCATGGCCACTTGCGAAAGTGAGATCTGATAGAGATAATAAGATAAGATAAATATTTTTGGTATTTTTATGATATAGATTGGAAAATAAAAGATGCAAATAAAAGTAGATGGAAAACTTATATGATAAAAGATAGACCCGGGGGCCATAGGTTTCACTAGTGGCTTCTCTCAAGATAGCAGAAGTATTACGGTGGGTGAACAAATTACTGTCGAGCAATTGATAGAAAAGCGCATAGTTATGAGATTATCTAGGCATGATCATGTATATAGGCATCACGTCCGTGACAAGTAGACCGACTCCTGCCTGCATCTACTACTATTACTCCACACATCGACCGACTCCTGCCTGCATCTAGAGTATTAAGTTCATAAAGAACAGAGTAACGCATTAAAAAAATGACATGATGTAGAGGGATAAACTCATGCAATATGATATAAACCCATCTTTTTATCCTCGATGGCAACAATACAATACGTGTCTTGCTGCCCCTGTTGTCACTGGGAAAGGACACCGCAAGATTGAACCCAAAGCTAAGCACTTCTCCCATTGCAAGAAAGATCAATCTAGTAGGCCAAACCAAACTGATAATTCGAAGAGACTTGCAAAGATAACTTAATCACACATAAAAGAATTAAGAGGAGATTCAAATATTTGTCATAGATAAACTTGATCATAAACCCATAATTCATCGGATCTCGACAAACACACCGCAAAAAGAGTTACATCGAATAGATCTCCAAGAAGATCGAGGAGAACTTTGTATTGAGATTCAAAGAGAGAGAAGAAGCCATCTAGCTAATAACTATGGACCCGAAGGTCTGTGGTAAACTACTCACAACTCATAGGAGAGGCCTTGGAGATGATGTAGAGGCCCTCCGTGGTCGATTCCCCCTCCGGCGGAGTGCCGGCGAAGGCTCCAAGATGGGATCTCGCGGATACAGAAGGTTGCGGCGGTGGAATTAGGTTTTCGTGGTGGCTTCTGATGGTTTCAGGGTACGGGTGTATATATAGGAGGAAGAAGTAGGTCGGTGGACGCTCGAGGGGCCCACGAGGGTGGGGGGCGCGCCCACCCCCAGGGGGCATGCCGGGCACCCTCGTGGCCGCCTCGTTTGTTGCTTGACGTCCACTCCAAGTCTCCGGGTTTGCATTTGTTCCAAAAAGATCGCTCCCGAAGGTTTCATCCCGTTTGGATTCCGTTTGATATTCCTTTTCTTCGAAACGCTGAAATAGGCAAAAAAACAGCAATTCAGGCTGGGCCTTTAGTTAGTAGGTTAGTGCCAAAAATGATATAAAAGTGTAAAGTAAAGCCCATAAACATCCAAAACGGGTAATATAATAGCATGGAACAATAAAAAATTATAGATATGTTGGAGACGTATCACCTG
>NC_057801.1:830531931-830538546 GCF_018294505.1 Triticum aestivum | reverse complement strand
AGGCATGTCACGTAAGAGGAACAACTGATCGCCCTTTGCCACTACTGCGAACGACAAGGGCGACTCCTAGTGCCACAAAGCCCAGCTGCATCACATTCCCTCTTCTCCCTTGCCGACGTCGGAGGGCGCCGCCGAGGCTGCTTGCCCTCTCACGGGGTGGGTTGGCGGCGCGGAACGTCTTGGCTTCACATGGACGTGGGCCCCGTTATGACGCACGGCAGCGCGACCGCGGCTTCCGATGGTGGAGCGGATGTGAGGCAGCGGGGCCATGGCGTTGTGTGGTTGAGGCGCGACGGTGGGCGTACTCGAGGCGGGCACAGTGCTCCGGTCGGGAAGCATGGAGCCGATCAGACGGCTAAGTGCTCCTGATTTAGCGGTGGCTGCATGGAGGCGGTGGTGATCTACCTTTCGTGCTCCAGTTTCGGCCATGTCGGCCCTTGGGTCAACCAGCCAAGGAAGGGCTCACGCCGATGAGGTGGTGGTCGGTGGTGGTGTGCTTCGCCATCGGTATTGGTCATTGTGGTCACCAGTTCGACCCAAGGCGATGGCCCCGCCACGGATTGCGGTGGCCTCTCAAAGGTCTTCGTGAGGGTTCCTCTCTCCAGATTCAGTGGTTGACTTCGGCGATGTTATGCAAACTATGGATGGCGGCTGATGTAGTGTCATGGTTGTGCAGCGGCGGCGGTCGCATCACATGTAGTTGCTAGGTTTGTGGAAAAGTACTGGCGACAACATATGTCTGACTTTGATGGTGGTGCTACTCGAGCATCCGGTCTTGAGCTCCGGGATGAAAGCCTAGGTCTTACCCGAGTTTGTTATACCTGGCAATGGCAATGTTTCTACGTCATTACCTTGTTGATGGCATTTCTTGGTTATGCTTAGACTGATTCTTTAGGGTGAAAATCTAGATTCTGGCCTTGGGTGGTTAGATACGGTGATGGCGGCGCTTAAACATCGCTCCTTTCTTGAGTAATTTTGTGGTCCTAAAATATTACTGGAAATGTGATTTTCCTTCAAAAAAAAGTAACTAATATGAAATGGTTGAAATGAAATAATAAAGTGGGCATAAAAAGGTTATGGCTTGAATAATTTCCGAGAGCCGATCAAAGCATGATGGTTAAGACTCCCTAGATCCATTGCAAGTTGTGTCTTTTATATTGGTAGTAGAAGTAGATGCGACAAGTATATTCTAAGTTTTGAGGCGTTAGCAACGAATACAAGGGATTTTTCATTCCACCAAATTCTCTAGGAGATCTCACACAAACAGCGAAAAAATGGGCGCATGCATACATGAGCAAGTTCGGCTTCAGGTGCATGCTGTAAACAAAACCTTCTCATTCCCATTCACTTGTTAGCACCATGCTTCAAGTGCACATTTTGAACCCACAAGTGCAATCAAAAGAAGATGGTGGCTATCAAGCATCTCTATCTTATCCAGGTACAGAAGATTTGGTCTTGGTTGCTTACCTCCATGAAGAAAGCCATGTTTTGTGTCCCATTCTTCTTATTATTTGGTATCTTTTGGACTAATGCCACATGTTGGTTGATGCCCACTCTCCCTCAGATATTTGACAAAGTAAACTTCACCACCTTCCATGCATATTGTCACCTTGGCCACAATTGGGCATTTCTCTATTGTGGCATCTGATGTAGTAGCCATGTTTCCTTTTGATCGCTTTTTGGACTCCAATAGTGTCTAGCAAGGTGACCCTTCTTGGCACAGTTGAAGAACTCACATCTCTTCTTTCTCTCATCTGTCAGCTACTAATGATCTTCTTCCTTTTTGTTTCTTTGAGCCCCTCTGGGTAGTTGTTTTCCTTTGGGCGCCATATTTCACCTCTTGTCCACTTCTCCTTCACTGCTTCTCGACCTCTTAGTGTACCCTTCTTCCTATTGATATAGAACACCTCATCTTCATATCACTCTATAAAGGTGATTATATTAATCTCCTTGGCTAACGCCTTCTAGTTAGCCAATAAATTCTACAGCTAAGGAGGGTTGTGACGGCTATCCTCTCACCACGGCCATGGTTTATGATCCTTCTCATCCTCCACTAACCTTCTCTTCAGGATGCAGCTAGGATACACAACATAAATTCTTTACTTATGTAAAGTACTAACTAGTACTCGAAGTGTCGCGTTGATACCAACAAGCTCATTTTTTGGTACATTGAGCCATGCCTCATTCTTCTTTGAGAACAATTTTGCAGTTTCTCCTTAGCCACTGAGCCATCGCCACATCTCGAATGTAGGTCGTCCTCCTTCGTGTCTTTCAAAGCAACACATAGTCTTGACCGCCTTGATGTGCCACTTCCATAATGTTTCTGCACTCTCTGGAAGATTTGTATCAGTACTTGCAATGACCTCCCATGAATCCTAACCTTGTAGGAAGGACTTCATGTAGCTCAACCAATAGCCATAGTTGTGGCTATTGAGACTCCTCAAGCCACTCCTTTTGTGCTCATGATATCTAATATCTCAACTAATGCCCAACACATGCTTTGCTTACTCCTAGACTAGCTATCTTCACAGTACCATACAGTCGGCATAATTTCGCCTTCTTAGTGACTCGAAACAATGAAGAGACCCATACACACCAAAGACGACACCTTTTAGTGACTACCGAAGGCCCTGTGGATAGAACAAAAGGCGGGACTAAGGAAGACAATTAGCTCATAGGTGTGAGATGAGAATGTTTTGTTAACTTGTTTAGGAATTAGGACCTTAGAAGAGTTGAGGTAGGAAAGTCACAACACTTTCTTAGTCTGGTCCAAACAGGGCTTCAAAAGTCTTTTTCAGAGATGTTTTTTTTTGCTAGAAGAAATGAGTTTCAGAGTGGTGTATTTTAATTTCCACCTGGTATAGTGGGGTATTCATTTGATCTAGGGAAATATGCATTTCCTTCCTTTACAAGTAATTCATATGAAATGATTGAAAGTAAAAGAAGTGGGCAGAAAAGGAAGGTTATGGCATGAAGAAATGTTTTTTTTTAATGTTGGCAGGAGAAGTGCCAAATTCATTGATCAGAAGAAGTGTTACAAGAGATCCCCAGAGGGAAAAGCACCGCAAAATGGCAGCGCAAAAGGAAAAGAAAGGAAAAAGGGCCCGTCGGCAGAACCACAAACCCAAACTCTACCATCAATCGTGAACACCATCAGAATCCATCGTCGGGATCTCCAAGGTGATGCCCCCAAGGAGGATAACGATGTTGAGGGCACCGTCGTCACCCGATCTGGCACTACCAGATCTTAGGTTTGCACCCAGAGATCTCACGCCATTGGGTAGGAAGAGCAAACGGCTCCACAACGATACCTCCAAGGAGGAAGACGACATCTGTGGATACCGTTATCGCCGGCAACGACAGGGTCGATGCAAGATTTTCATCCGAAGTTGTGCCTTCCACCAACAATCCCGGATCCGAAGCCACCAGCGCCATGGAGCAGCACGAGTCCAGGCATACACTACCCGAAACGAATCGGTCGATGTCGCACGCAGGAACTCGGCGAGCACACACCAGTCTTACTGGTCCGCACCGCCGCACGCAAGCCTGGGCGAGCCAGGCCGGATCTGGCCACCCTCTACCTCCGTGCGCAGAACTAGACGATCCTCCGCACCGCAGCGCACCGGCAAGGCCGAGGGGGAGCCGGACAAAGCTGGTCAGCACCGCCGCGCACAAGAACACGCGCCGAAAACCAAGCCAAACTGTGCAGCCCGCACCACCGCGCGCCAGAGCAAGACTACCCGTATTGGATCTGGTCTGCCCGCTAGACAAACTGAGCGGCGCCACCGCTCAAAAGAGCTGGACGTGGACGCGCTGGTGGTTTCTCTCATTCAAGGCATGAAGAAATGTAGAAGTGGTGCAGTTTTATGAGAGACTGCTCCAAAATCTGTAGGACATGTACAAAATCAGAAAAAGGAAAGGAACGACGGAAATATAATAATAAAATAAAACAAATAAAAAGTATGACAGCTGTGGGATTTGAACCCACGCCCTTTCGGACCAGAGCCTAAATCTGGCGCCTTAGACCACTCGGCCAAACTGTCTTGGTGATTAATTGGACGTATTAGATTAAATATGTAATCCTAATCACAACTTGAGCGTATTATTTGTTTTTTTGTGGGGAACTTGTAGCGTTAAAGAAACTGGAAAAATTATCCCACTGTACCTTCTTACATATACGGTTTTTTTCCTCTCGAAAAAAGTGTCTTGCTTCCAACATCTAAATGTTTGCGTCTATCCGGGTAAAAAACAATTAAATGAGATGCTAACTGGTAACTTCTCAAACTAGTGAATAGTGATCATGTCTGTAGTATCACAATTTCTTTGTGTGGGGGAGCTCTCCAAATGATGAGGGTAACTACAAACTGATGTGATTGATGGACAACGAGAGGTTTCCAAATTATTGATAACCGATTAGAAACTATGGATGTGATGTGCAACATCTTAGAGCAACTAGATGATACCCCCGTGCGTTGCTGCGGGAACTCTTAGCCCTATTAACATGTTGATAGTTAAATTTTTTGCATAGTGTATGAAGAACTTAAAATAAGAAAATTGCAATGGACACAATACTTGGTATAATTATAATATTTGTGAAATGTGAGTCTTTCGATCATGTCTACATGAATATTAATGTGTATAAGTACACTAACAGGGATTCCAAAAGAGACACAATATGAAATATTATGTAAAAATGTTGTAAATCAATCTTCATATGTGCATCATTGGGCACTGCAGTTTCTTGCTTGCAATACTTGAGAGTGAGTGATAGAGCTTCAATATCGACAAAGAAACAGATTCCTTTCTCTCTATTTTTGCCAAAGTGAGCACCAATTCCTTTGTCTCAAAGCATTGGGCTGAAAAGAGCATGAGTAATTATACACATAAGCACTGAGATGCAAATTACCGCTTTGAAGCCAGAATTTTTAGCAACAAAAATAAACTCTGTATTAAAACTTATAAGCTATATTAAACAAATAAAAATAGAGAATGGCAACTTTTGTGGTTTAAAATGCCAAACATGATAAATTGTTTTGTTCAGACCTTGGGCAAATTGGCATATTTGAAAGAAAAAAAACATTTCAGCAATTGAAAACTAAACACAAATAGCATGGAGTCAGGCAAATAGATACTGCACTAAACTTACTTGACATGTGGTGTTCTACTTCCCATCTATACTAAATTACTGATCACTATCCGTGTGATACTTTATTTGTATACCAGATAAAGTTGATCCCTCCAATGTAGTAGGGTAACATAATAGTAACTGATTAGAAGGAGGGCGTGAGAGGGCCGGCCGGGGGTTATGATGGAAGCCTTTCAATCCAGTATCAAGGATGAGATTAATATATTCCCTGATCTCTTGGGATCAACTTCATGGATACAATAGAGAAGTCATAGAAGCATTTACTTATGACACACGATCAAGGTGGAGAAGATCATACTAACTATTTCAGAAGCATGAGATAATAAAATCCGTGCTCTCTTAGAATCAAGAAATGCAAATAGCTTGTCACTTAGTAAGTTCAACATATGGAAATTGCAGAATACTTGGGAAGACAACACAGTTATCATGAATTAATTTATTTTACTTATAAGAAAGATACTTGAACAGAGGAAGACATGTGGATGTAGGATCCATCAAGGGTTAGTGCACGGAGAAGAGTAGCAAACTAGCAACTACAAAAATTTTAAATGAAAAAGGTTGAAACTTAAACTAAGCACATACAATAGAAAACCTGGAGAAAAGTTATGACTGCCGTTATGCTTTTTCTGAATACACTACAGTATCCGCCCTTTCCCTTGTTTTGAATACACAGTAGTAAGCTTAGAAAATGAATACATTGATGTGAATTATTAAAAGATTGGGCAAACCGAGATAATGAAGTAAATGGTACAAAATGCATCTATGTATTCCATTCTAAATTCGTGTACTTGAGTCTTAGTTGTTGTTCACAGATTCGATTTAGTTTTCTGCGTGTTGTAACTCTACAAATCCCATAAAATCTACTGTTTTTTACATGTCCTGCTTCTACTGCTGCTAGAAGCTAGAATGATGAAACATACCAAGTCCTGAAGAGTTTCTCCCTTTGTTTCATCTCTGCTGTTGGACTGGATTGGAGGGAAGATGATGTAGGCTAACTTATGCGAAGACTTGGCTTTCCTCAATCTGCATCAAGATGACGTGTTGCTATCTACCATCCTTGAGAAAGCATCAAAAGGATTTATTTATGTCATCATCATACATTTTCTTGCCCTTTGTTTAAACATCTGAGGAACCACTTTCAGTATCTTGTGCATGCTGTAGGTTGCAACATAACAAAGGTCAAATGGTAGATAATAGAAAGTATGTAAAGTTCATCATAAGGATATATATATATATATATATATATATATATATATATATATATATATATATATATATATATATATATATAAAATCTTCATTGGTCCTCTAGAAAAAATCTTCTCATGACTGTAGTCCTGAATGTATCAAATCTTTCTGTACAACTGGACACCATACTTCTCCTTTTTTTTTGAATTTTCACCGGGGGGAGATTTCCCCACCTGAATTTCCATATATGGGGCCAAAACGCCCAGGTAACCAGCATGCAC
>NC_057801.1:830529234-830531557 GCF_018294505.1 Triticum aestivum | reverse complement strand
GGCAAAGCAACAAGCATCAGGCATCTCGAGGGCTTGCCAGGCAGCCCAGCCATGCATCGGATGCCTGCTTTAGAGCAACAGGCAGACGCACCCGCCAAAGCACGGCGTCCTCTCTACACAATTGCAGCAGTCGCGGGAGTGACGGGGGCAACCCCTGGAAGACCACCGCGTTGCGGTGCTTCCAAAGTTGCCAACAACGGAGAAGGAGGAAGGTCGAGCCCGTCCGCACCGGCACTGAGCCAGGGGGGACATAGTGTGCAGCAGCCCAACGGATGAGACCGCCGAGGCAACTCCCATCACAGACCAGAAGCGCTGAGCAAAAGGGCAGTCAAAGATGAGATGGTCCGCCAACTCCAGGGGCGCCGAGCAGATGGGGCAGCCAGCCCCCGCCGCCTCCAGAATGTGCTTCCGTAGGAGGACGTCTCTTGTCTGGATCCGGGCCTGGACCAAGAGCCAAACGAAGAAGCGGACGTGACTTGGAGCGTAGTTCTTCCAGACAAAATCAGCGTGCGGCGCAAGCACCCCACCAAAGTGGCATAGTTGGTAGAGGCTGGCGGAGGAGAGCGCAACACCCTTGTCACAGCCTGGGCGGAGGGATCGAATATCCGGCTCCGTAGTGAGGGCCAGCGCCCGGATGATTGGGAGGAGTATCGCGCACTCCCTGGCGCCCACATGGTTCAGGCGGGGGACGAGGACCCCAGCAAGCCCGTGTTGGAAGAAGTGAGCAACCGAGGCCGACGGCATGGTGGTGTGAGAGAAGAGGGAGCTCATCTGGACGGATAGGGCACCACCGGGAAGCCAGGAGTCCAGCAGAACGCCGTAGTGCGGCCGTCACCGACGGAGACAGCGGTGACCGCCCGGTACACATGCATAAGCTTGGCGAGGGAGGCCCAGTGCGGTCCGGGGAGCGACACCGCCACTGCCGAGGTCAGCAGCGAGCGTCCCAGCTCACCCCAGACCCAGCGAGCCC
The DNA here is from genome assembly GCF_018294505.1 of Triticum aestivum. NCBI lineage: Eukaryota > Viridiplantae > Streptophyta > Magnoliopsida > Poales > Poaceae > Triticum > Triticum aestivum. The sequence continues at coordinate 830,530,587 of NC_057801.1, read as the reverse complement.
ATGGTGCATCCTGGCGCGAGTGAAGGCGATGAAGGAGCTTCAGGAGGAGGCACCGGTTCTGGACCGGGAGGGCGCGAATCCCCAGCCCCACCTCATCCTTGGGACGGACGGCGCGGTCCCAGGCGATGAGACACTGGGCCCCAGAGGCTTTGTCTGTCGCGGTCCAGAGGAAGGAGCGGCGCAGGGCGTCGATCGCCCGGAGCACAGAGGGCGGGACCTCCATCGCAAACATGGCATACGTGGGGAGAGCGTCCAGCACGGCGTTGAGCAGCACCAGGCGCCCCCCCGAAGGACAGAAGCTGAGCGCGCCAGCCAGAGAGGTAGCGCTCAGCTTTGGCAATGAGCGGGAGGAAGTCGTCCATGGTGAGCTTGTGGTTGGAGAGCGGCAGGCCGAGGTAGATTTGAGGGAAGCTCCCAACACAGCAGCCCAACTCACGGATCATGTCGTGAAGATCATCCTCGAGGACATGGACGGGCGCGATGGTGCTTTTGTGGAAGTTGATGACTAGCCCCGTCGCAGCCGCGAAGTCGTCCAGGATGCCCTTGAGACGCCGAACCGCGCTCAGCTCCGCATGCATGATGATGATGGTGTCATCAACGTACTGAAGGACAAGCGGGGGCGCATCGGCAAACAGAGGCTGGCGCATCCCACCATCCTTCTTGATCATCTGTTGCAGCACGTCCGCGACGAGGAGGAACAGGTAGGGGGAGAGGGGGTCCCCCTGCCGCAATACCTTCTTGCATTTGATCCATCGCACGAGCACGCCATTTGGTACCACCGCGGACATGGACGACTGGAAGATTGAGTCCATCCAGTCACACCAGAGAGACGGGAAGCCACGCACCTCCATAATTGGGTGAAGGCTTCGCCAGTCGATGGAGTCAAGGGCTTTGGCAAAGTCCAGCTTCAAGACCAACGAGGGAGCCCGGCGGGTCTCGCAGCATTGGACAATTTCCGTTGCATACATAAAGTTCTCGGAGATGTTCCGCCCTTTAATGAACCCTGATTGGTCCACATCCACCACGTCCGAGATTTGTTGCTGAAGGCGCGTGGTCAGAACCTTGCACGGGATCTTGATATCGTAGTTCTGGAGCGAGATGGGTCGGAAACCACCTGGAGCGAGCACCCCCTCGGCCTTGGGAAGCAGCACAACATGCGCGCGGTTGATACAGGAGAGGTTCACGGAGTTGTCATAGAACCCCTCCATCAACCGCATCACATCGCCGGAGACCAGCTCCCAGGCGGCCTGGTAGAAGCCCGGACCAAGGCCATCGGGCCCCGAGGCGCTGGTTCTGTCGAGGCTGGCGACAGCCGCCTTGATCTCGGCCATCTCGAAGGGGGCAACCAGTTTG
>NC_057801.1:830526370-830528996 GCF_018294505.1 Triticum aestivum | reverse complement strand
ATAGCGCCGGCAGGTCGAAGTGCCAGACGGGAACCCCCGCCCGACCGAGGAGGGCGCAGTAGAAGGCATGGAGGGCCTCCGCCTTGGTCGCATGGCCGACAACGATCGTGCCACCGACATCCAGAGCTATGATTCGGTTTGACTGGAAGCGCTGCGATGCCTGGGCATGGAAGAATCAGCCATACTTCTCCTTTAATCCCATCAATTCCTCCATACTTGTCTTTTAATCTCATCAGTTCCTGTGATGCGCAAGAATGACAATACATGGTCAGCGATGATGCATGCATTTTCATGTTTAACAAAGCAGAGAGACATCATGGGACAAAAATAAATATAGCAGATCCACACCTCTGAACAAATAAAATCACGGAAAGTGATATCTGATATCATTAACAAAGCTTGTCAAAAATAAATATACCAGATCCACACCTCTGAACAAAATCACGGAAAATAAATATATAGTTATATACCTCCTCGGTTTCATGGAGTCTGTACAGAAAGTTCTCCTCTGATCGTACGTTGGCTGTGCCTTGAGAGAGAGCAGGTTAACACTTGTAATCACCAGCAGCTATGCAGATTTTGTGCCAAGCATCCATCCTGATAGAAAAGACGGGGGTGGCGGCGGCTCAAGATCCACGTTTCGCGGGGCATCCGGTCGCACGACAACTCCTCCTGGCCTCTGCAGTAGGACGACGACGTGGCATGGCGCGACCGGCGGCAAGGTGCACTGGGGCGGCAAGAGGAGGTGAAGGCGTAGCCGCGCGCGCCACGAGACGGCCGGCGGTGATATGAAGATGAGGGACCGTGAGAGATGTGGTGGAGACGGGATAAAAGAAGGAGTAGACACGCACACGCGGTGGTGAATTTTACGATTCTGGAAATCGTGGCCCATGAAGCGGACTCGTGGAAGTCAAAGTGCATCCGTTACGGAAGTCCAGGAATCAGAAGATAATTACGCCTTGGAGCCGGACGGGTGGCCTCACATGCCCTCATCGTCAGTTACAGAAGCGGTGTTTTTTTCTGGTAAACTGTTCGGTTGTTTACATGGAACCGAGAAAAATGATTGGACGGCAACTGCTGACATGGCATGTGTGCTGATGTGGATAGGCTGCATGTCAAGAGAAATCATATAGTGGGAGTATTATAGATTATAGATGTGACTCATCTGATTAGGCGGATTCAATGGCTAATTATGACCCTCGAGATCCGCCGCAACTTGTGCTTTTTTATGATGGTACAGTACAGGTAGTAGATGTGTGGATTGTACTATATTCTATTGAGTTGGCAAGGTATGCAAGATAATTTTGCTTCTATCGAGTTCTCTAGAGATCATAATGTCTCTAGAGATCACACACACAGACAACCAAAAAAATGTTCACTTAGGGATCTCACGTACAACAACAAAACGGAGCCACACATAAGTAATAACTGAGCAAATTTGACCTCAAGTGAAAGAGCTAAACAAAACCTTCTCACTACATTCCATTCACTTCTTAGTATCATCCTACAAGTGCAGATTTTGAATGCACAAGCGGCAACCAATCAAATAAAAATGATATCTATCATCAACACACTAGATTATATTAATATGTTTATTACACGGGCAGTTCAGCCACAGATTATGCAAGCAAAAACACTGACAAGAAAACACGGGCAGTTTGGCTCGGTGTCGGGTTGGATTTCATTGTAAAACTGGTTCTGGCCGAGAGGCCTCCTTGAGTAATGAAATTCTTTTTTTCCCACAAAAAAGAAAAAAAAAAGGTTAATTTTGATTGGCCTTTTTAATAAGATGGCCGCATGCATCATTCTGATGCAGAGGCCGAGGGTAATCCTCCTTTTTAAAAGAAAAAAAAAGAGATTAATTTTGATTGGCCTTTTTAATAAGGTGGCCGCATGCATCGTTCTGATGCAGAGGCCGGGGGTAATCCTCCTTTTTAAAAGAAAAGAAAAGAGATAATGTAAGAAAATGGCATTACCACTACACTGCTGAATCTCGAGTTTGTGTATAATACATCAACAGAGTAGTCATGCGCTTGAAGCATGCTTCTTTTGTATACAGTTCCGCGTCAGCTCCCACCAAGGGGATTTCTTTCGACATCCTAACAGTTGTTCTTCTAGGGTACCCACTGTGGTCTCGAACCGAGACCGGTGGAGCGCGAGCCGGAGGGCTATCTTCTCACCATTCAATTAGGCAGCAAACTCCTAGTCGACATCGTGGTTGGGTCCGGACCGGCAGACTCTGATCCAGTGCTCGACATGGCGGAGATGGCTGAAAAATGGAAAGGAGATGTCTGGCGCGGAGCGGACAATGAGAGTAGCTAAGGTTTGGTCCGAGATGGTGATAGGGGTGGGGTTTGGTGGGATTGGGGTGGGCCAGTCCGACGTGGTAGATGTGTCCGGACAGTCCCAAATCTATCCCACATATGGGCTGGAAATTGAGGTGACAGATAGCCCCGACTTATAGGGTGGAAATGGGGGTCTAGTTGGGTGGCGATTTTCTATCTGGATCATTTCTGGGCAGTCCCTAGTATGTCCCATGTACGGGCTGGCATATGGGATGGAAATGGGGCCTGATTGGATGGCCACTTTCTATCTAGGTCGTGTCTGGGCAGTCCCAAATATGTCC
>NC_057801.1:830483153-830526058 GCF_018294505.1 Triticum aestivum | reverse complement strand
ACCATGACATGTGGGATGGAAATCCGGGTTTGGTAGGGTGGCGATTTTCTATCTCGGTCATGTCTAGGCTGTTTGCCCAAACAAATCGGGGGGAATTTTAGGGGTCTAATTTGAAGATGCTCTGACTCCTAGACTAGCGATCTTCATAGTTCCAGACTGTGCTCCATCGGAATCTTTCGTAAGCATCTCTTAGTGACTCGAAACATTGCAAGAGCCCTGCGCTCACGAAAGACTATACCTTTTTAGGGACTACCAGAGGCCCTGGTGACATAATAGAAGGATGAGGGAAGGAGGAAGAGAGGATAGTACTAAATGTGATAAAAAATTTAACATTTGGGGATCTGAAATATTTCTGGGAATATATATTTCCTTCTAAAAAGGTAATTCATATGAAATGGTTGAAAGTGAAAGTAGTGGGAAGCAAAGGAAGGTTATGGCTTGAAGAATTTCCATGATCTAATCTCGAAATGATTAGTGCATTTCTACAAGATTCATGGATTTACAAACGGAGAAAAAGAAAAGAAACGTTGAAAATAAAAAAAATAAAAAAAATTGACAGCTGTGGGATTTGAAGCCACGCCCTTTCGGACCAGAGCCTAAATCTGGCGCCTTAGACCACTCGGCCAAACTATCTTTATTAATTGTTGTATTAATTTGTATATATATATCCTAATCACAACTGGTAGCCTGTTATTTGTTTTGTGGGAACTTGTAGCGTTAAAGAAATAACAGGCTATGTGACCCAAATATCTATTATTAATTGTTGTATTAATTTGTATATATATATATCCTAATCACACCTTCTCAAACTTATAGCCCAAAGTGTCTTGCTTCCAGCATCTAGATATTTGGGTCTATGTGGGCAAAAAAACATTAGTGGAGATGCTAACTGGTAACTTCTCAAACTTGTGATAATCTCTGTGTAGTATCACAATTTCTTTGTGTGGGGGAGCTCTCCAAATGATGAGGGTAACTACAAACTGATGTGACTGATGGACAACGAGAGGTTTCCAAATTATTGATAACCTATTAGAAACTATAGATATGATGTGCAACATCATTAGAGCAATGTGACTCATCTGATTTAGGCGGGTTTAATGGTTAATTGTGACCCTCAAGATCCGAGTAAATTGCAGAAAACCACCAGTTTGAAGGTTAGGTTTGCGAAAAACACTACAATACATTATTTTTGCAGAAAACACTAGGTCTCCAGTAATCCTTTTGCAAAAACCACTGATCGGCGGATTTGGCTCGGTTAAGCAAGCTTATGACAATTGGGGCCCCTTTTTGCCTATGTGGCATAACATTTCATGCTAGGTCAATTTTAATCTAATTTTACAAACTAGTCCATACATTTTACACAGACACCCCTAAATCAAAAAGGAAAAAATGCAATCAGATCCTCGCCACAGGTTGGGGCGGTCAACGCAGCCTGCGCTGGGCGCCTTCTCGCGCAGGAGGCCAAATCGGGCCAGCGGCGGCATCCCTCGCCGGATCCAGCAGCCGGCGCTGGGCGCCTCCTCGCGCTGGAGGCCAATCGGGGTGGTGGGGTGGCGGCGCGGCATACCTGGCCGGATCCGGCAGCCGTCGCAGGGCGTCTATTCGCGCTGGAGACCAAATCGGGGCGACGGCGCGACCTCCCTCGCCGGCTCCGGACGTGGCGGCGCTGGGGGCTAAAAAAGGGTGACAGCGCAGCGCGACAACCCTCGCCGGAGGTGCGACGCCTGGAGCGTGTGCGCGCACCGCCGTCGACAGCTCATGTGGAGTGGCGTCGGGAGGCTTGCTCGAGGTGGGCTCTTACCCGCCTGGGCGGTGCATGGCGGCGGTGGCGCGGCCGAGGAGAGGCGGTTGCGGCCGGCAGAGCTGCGAGCACGGCGGCGGCTGGCGCATGGTGGTCACCGGCGCCATCGAGGCGGCTGACTGTGTGGCAGGACATGGCAAGGGCCTGGGCAGCACAAGGCAAAAAACTTATGGGTGTTTTTTCTTTTTTACCCGTCTAACGCTGTCTTGGGTAAAATGTTATGCCATGTCAGCGAAAAATGGGACCCTTCTGTCATAATCTTACTTAACAGCGCAAGATCCACCGATCAGTGGTTTTTGCAAAAAGATTACTGAAGATGTGGTGTTTTCTGAAGAAAAAAATGTATTGTAGTGTTTTTCGCAAACCTAACCTTCAAACTGGTGGTTTTCTGCAATTTACTCCTCAAGATCCGGCGCAACTTGTGCTTTTTATGTTGGTAGTACAAGTAGTAGATGTGGAGTGTATATTCTACTCCCTCCGTTTCTAAATATAAGTCTTTGGAGAGATTCCACTATGGACCACATACGGAGCAAAATGAGTGAATCTATACTCTAAAATGCATCTAGATACATCCGTATGTGGTCCATAGTGAAATCTCTATAAAGACTTATATTTAGGAACGGAGGATGTTTTAAGGAGTTGGCAAGGTATGCAAGATAATTTTGCTTCTATCAAATTCTCTAGAGATCACACGCAAACAACCAGAAAATTGTCTATGGAGGTCACACAAAGACAACCAAAAAATGTTATCTAGGGTCCTCTCACACACAAGCAACAAAACATAGGCACACATAAGTCAATAACTGAGCAAATTTGACCTCAAGTGAAGGATCTAAACAAAACCTTCTCACTACATTCCATTCACTTCTTAGTACCATCCTACAAGTGCAGATTCTGAATACACAAGTGGCAACCAATCAAATAGAAATGATGTCTATCATCAACACACTAGATTATATTTATATGTTTACGAGCAATTCAGGCAAAGATTATGCGAGGAAAAACACCGGCAAGAAAAGAGGTTAATGTAAGAAAATGGCATTGCCACTACACTGCTGAATCTCGAGTCTGTGTATAATACATAAACATAGTAGTCATACGCTTGAAGCATGCTTCTTTTGTATGCAGTTCCATGTTAACTCCCACCAAGGGGATTTCTTTCGACATCCTAATAGTTATTCTTCTCGGGTACTCACTGTGGTCTCAACCCGAGACCGGTGAAGCGCGAGCCGGAGGGCTATCTTCTCCTCGTTCGATCAGGCGGCAAACTCCCAGTCAACGTTGTGGTTGGATCTGGACCTGGCGGACTCTGATCTGGTGCTCGACATGGCGAAGACGGCTGAAAAGGGAAGGAGATGACCGTGGGCGGAGCGGACAATGAGAGTAGCTAAGATTTGGTCCAAGATGGTGATAGGGGTGAGGTTTTGTGGGGTCATGTAGGCCAGTCCGAAGTGATAGATGTGTCTGGACAGTCTCAAATCTATCCCACATATGGGCTGGAAATTGAGGTGCCAAACAGCCCTGGGTGGGTGCTAATTTTCTATCTGGGTTGTGTCTGAGATGTCCCAAATCTGTCCAAGATGGTGATAGGATCGGAGTGAGGTTTTGTGGGGTCGGGTAGGCCAATCCGGCGTGACATATGCGTCTGGGCAGTCTCAAATCTGTCCCACATATGGGCTGGAAATGGAGGTTTTAAACAGCCCTGGTTGGGTGGCAATTTTCTATTTGGGTCGTGTCGGAGCTGTCCCAAACCTATCCCACATATGGGCTGGAAATGGGAGTGCCAAACAGCCCCGACATATGGGATGGAAATAGGGGTCTGGTTGGGTGGCCATTTTCTACCTGGGTCGTGTCTGAGCTGTCTGTCGGAACAAATAGGGGGAATTGTAGGGGTCCGGTTTGAAGATGCTCTTACTCCTAGACTAGGAACCTTCACAATCCCAGACTGTGCTGCAGCGAAATCTTTTGTAAGCATCTCTTAGTGACTCAAAATATTGCAAGAGCCCTGCGCTCATGAAAGACTATACCTTTATAGTGACTACAAGAGGCCCTGGGCATAATAGAAGGAGGGAAGGAGGAAGAGAGGATAGTACTAAATGTGATAAAAGTTTAACATTTCTAGGAATATATATTTCCTTCGAGGTTTTTTAACATGCTCCCTAGTATAAAATAGATCTGAGCCATTGATTGCATTGAGTAGTGGATTTGATTAACTCTTACGTTCTTACCTCCTATGTGAAAAGAGGGGGTAAGAGGGAGCATGTTAAAATTGCTCATTTCCTTCTAAAAAGGTAATTCATTTTTTTTGAAACGAGGCAAAAGATTCGCCATTTTCATTGATTGAGAGAGAAGTTTAAGAGATTAGGGCCCATGGTCAAATTACAACAATCCTAGCAACGATAACTCCAACCGGGACAGTAGTATTACGAGGCATTCCTCTCGTTCCACAACTCCCAAGAGATAAGAAGCATCAAGGAAGCAAGTGGTCTTCGCGATTGGGGTGACAAGACTTTTCGAACAATTTGTGACAAGGCCAGTGACATCCCCAAAGTGCTTGAGAGTGTCAGTGAAAAACTGGACGTCATATGAAATGGTTGAAAGTGAAAGAAGTGGGCAGAAAGGAAGGTTATGGCTTGAAGAATTTCCATGATCTAATCTAGAAATGGTTAGTGCATTTTGACAAGATTCATGGATTTACAAGAGGATAAAAAGGAAAGAAACGTTGAAAATAAAATAAAATAAAATAAGAAGAGGAGAAAAAGAAAAGGAACATCGAAAATAAAGGCAACCCAAGGTATTTCATCGGAAAGGAGGAAAGCTTGGCCGGGAAGGATTGGAGGATTGTGTCTTCTTGGTATCATTGTGGCTCCACCACTCTTTAGCGGAAGTCGCGTCACTCCAATCACTAGGATGCACATCATGGAGACCCAGCCAATCTTTGATCATGTGCCAAACTCTCATAGTGCATCTGCATTGGAATAGAAGGTGGGCCGCTGACTCTTGAACCTGCTTACATAGGGGACAAAGGTTACTGTGTGGCCACCCATGACATTGAAGCCTATCCGCTGTCCAGATCCTATTGTTGATTGGCAACCAAGCGAAGAACTTGCATTTAAGAGGCGCCCAAACCTTCCAAACGGTCGATATCATCTCAGTGTCAGTACGGCCAAAGAACTGCGCGTTGTAGGTCGACGTCGCCGAGTAGTGTCCATCAATGGTGAACTTCCAAGTGATAGTGTCGGGCATGTTGATGTCGAGGTGGATATGGGAGACCTTCTCCCAAGGGGTGACAAATTCAGAGAGGTGTTCGACAGTGATGCCGCGAAGGATGTCCACCTGGGAAGTCCAAAAGTTGTCGTGCAGAGCCATTAGAACTGAGCAATTCTTCTTCTTCGACAATTCATATATTTTAGGGGCCATGTCTTTGGGCCCAATCCCTTCTAGCCAAGGAGACTCCCAAAACTTGGCATGCAAGCCATTGCCAACTTCAACCTTGGTAGCTCCAGCAAAAATATTTCGGTCGGTGTCATCACAAGGGGTTCCCAAGCCAACCCATGGCTTGTCCGGGTGGAGCCACTCGGCCCATAGCCACCGGAGACGAAGGGCGATGGCAACCTTGTCATGATTTAGGATTCCCAGGCCTCCATGCAGTTTGGACTTGCGCACTTGTTCCCAGTTTATCTTGCATTTTCCACCTGTGACTTTATCACAACCTACCCAAAGGAAAGCACATCTGAGGGCATCAATCTTCTTCTTGACCTCCAACGGTAAATCTAGCACCATCATATAGTAGACAACAATCGCCGTGAGGAAAACCTACTTGACCAAGACCGCCTGACCTGCCGAGGCAATGTGCCTTCCCACCCAAGGGGTGAGCTGACCCGCAATCTTGTCCTCGAGGGGCTGGTAGTGAATTCTCTTCAACCTCTTGACTGATAAAGGCAACCCAAGGTATTTCATCGGGGAGGAGGAAAGCTTGGCCAGGAAGGTTTGGAGGATGTCCGGAAGATCAACATTTTCACAACGGATTGGGGTGACAAGACTTTTCGAACAATTTGTGACAAGGCCAGTGACATCCCCAAAGTGCTTGAGAGTGTCAGTGAAAAACTGGACGTCATATGAAATGGTTGAAAGTGAAAGAAGTGGGCAGAAAGGAAGGTTATGGCTTGAAGAATTTCCATGATCTAATCTAGAAATGGTTAGTGCATTTTGACAAGATTCATGGATTTACAAGAGGATAAAAAGGAAAGAAACGTTGAAAATAAAATAAAATAAAATAAGAAGAGGAGAAAAAGAAAAGGAACATCGAAAATAAAGGCAACCCAAGGTATTTCATCGGAAAGGAGGAAAGCTTGGCCGGGAAGGATTGGAGGATGTCCGGAAGATCAACATTTTCGCAACAGTTTGGGGCGACAAGACTTTTGGAACAATTTGTGACTAGGACAGTGACATCCCCCAAAGTGCTTGAGAGTGTCAGTGAAAAACTAGACGTCATATGAAATAGTTGAAAGTGAAGTTATGGTTTGAAGAATTTCCATGATCTAATCTAGAAATGGTTAGTGCATTTTTACAAGATTCATGGATTTACAAGAGGAGAAAAGAGAAAAGGAACGTTGAAAATAAAACAAAATAAAAGGAGGAGAAAAAGAAAAGGAGCGTTGAAAATAAAACAAAATAAAAGGAGGAGAAAAAGGAAAGGAGCGTTGAAAATAAAACAAAATAAAAAGAGGAGAAAAAGAAAAGGAACGTTGAAAATAAAACGAACAAAAAGGTATGACAGCTGTGGGGTTTGAACCCACGCCCTTTCGGACCAGAGCCTAAATCTGGCGCCTTAGACCACTCGGCCAAACTGTCTTTGGTGACAACATGTCTGTATTGGCCTATATATTGTCGGCAACCATAACTCGTAGTGTTAAATGTACACTTTTCCAGGTGAAAACGCAGTCTTGCTTCCAGAGTTCCAGCATGTAGATATTTTGGCCTATCCATGGTTCATATGCTAACAGGCAACTTCTCAAAGTAGTGGTCATGTATGTGTATTACTCCCTCTTTTCTTCTTAATGAATGCAAAGAATCTGCCATTTCGAAAGAAATGTTGGAACGCTTATTTTGGAACGGAGGGACCTCCGAATAATTGATAACCAATTAGAAACTATACAATGCGATGTGCAGCATCACCATATCAAACACGAGTCGTCTGATTTAGGCTCTCTCAGATCCACCACAACCCAACCGAAATATGCTATCTAGAGAGATCACACACAAACAACAATAAAAAGAAGCTCTCCAAATATCACACCAAAGAATGTTCTCTAAAGATCACACACACACAAACAAAAAATTGGGGCACACATAACTGAGCAACTTTAGCTTCAGGTCCAACATCTAAACAAAATCTTGTCACTTCATTCCATCCAATAGCTCATACCATTCTCCAAGTGCAGATTCTGGATGCACAAGTGGCAAACCAACCATAGAAAGACTGCCTCGCGTCCATCGACGGCGCCAGATCATATGCTTTACACGACCGGTTCAGCACGGATTACCAACTAGATTACCAAATCTCGGGTACGCGTATACGTAAATACAGTAGTCAAGCGCGCTTCTTTGTACACAGTTTCACGTTAGCTCCCTCCCGCCAAGGGATTTCTTTTCCACATCCTAACAGGCGTTCTTCTCTCGGGCACTCCTTGTGGTCTTGTGTGAGCCTTTACCACTCCTCGTCCAGGGTAGCCCTGTGGAAGCACAGCACCGTGCACACGAGGATGAAGAAGGACGTGAACTCGATGAACATGGCCCCCGTCTCGATCAGGCCAGCATGCCTCAGGATCGCCGGGATTGCGAGGCTTCCCATGGCAGACATGCCGGTCAGGAACTTGGCTGCTTTCATCCACCTGAAAAACGATATGCCCTGTCTGATTACAATCTTTATGGTAGCGAATGTGTGGATCAGCATCCTAAGTTGTGATTGCCTATTGCCTATCATGTGCTCTGTGCCGATATACATGTTCACATTACTACTTCTCCAAAGGAAAGAGAATCATCAAGTTAGAACTTACGCTCCACCCTCTCCGCTACTCAAGAACCGTGTGGATCCGTCGCCAAAGAACAGGCATGGCATTGGCACAATGATATACATGAGTGCTGCAGAACAGAAAAAGCACGCACAAGAACGTCAGTGGAAAAGTCACAGGGACTTGCTCACGGTGATTGAGGATAAGAAACTAGCAGTCACCTGCTAACATAGGCCACCAGTTGTTGTACAAAGCACATGCCTGCACCAAGAAAATGAAGAGTCAGAGAATTCAGAAGTAACAACTTGGTCAAATAACAAGGGATGGCAATCTGATGCTGCTCAATAACCTCCATATAAAATAATTACTACAGTAGGCGTGCATGTCGATACAATCAGACCAATCTTTGTGTGCATCGACTCCTATAACTGAATAACAAGAGTAACCCTGAAGTGACCAGCAACCATGTCACAATATTACTCTTTCGTACATTCCTTGCCTCTTTGGCACAATCACACAATAGAATACTGGGCATGAATGAATTGCAGAAACAAAACTTGAAATCAATCTGTCAGGTTGTCCTCAAAGTTACTGAAACTGACAGTGAGTAAAACAATTGCTGCCACTGTACCATCTTTCAGAAACCTGATTCGGTGAGCTCTAGGCATGGATGTACATATAGCTTACCAGGATTTGCAAAAGAACGCTGGTGGAGAACATACACGCAAGTCCAGCGAGCCTGTAACAGAAAATTATAATAAGATGACACACTTGTCAAACGCAAAACAATGGTTAAGAGCCATCAGAATGATGAACTTACACTGCAAAGACGCACGCCAAGAGTAAGTTGACAGAATCATCCAGCAGCAGCAAGGACGAAAGCAAAGCAGACGAGGAACACACAAGTTAGTCAAACACTTGAAGCAATTAGCAGGATACAAGAAAGATAGATATTATCAAGAACTGCTCAGAGTGCAAGAACGTAATATAGATGCTGAAACTGGACTGTACTACCAGAGGGTAACTGCTCATTACATAGCCTTAATTCATGAAAATGGGGGTAAGCCAAACCGTGTTTCATATTTAATGGAACCCCTTTATTCCTATGTTAATGTTTGCTCATTACACATAAGGCAGACACAAGACCGAACGGATATATCAGTTGAGCCAGGAATTTCCCACGACGCAAAACCACAGAGCTCTAGCCTGAACTGATAGCAGGTATGAAACTCCAGGCCATGCTGCTATAATGGTATAACCCACACTCGCGTACATCCTGCCACTACTCGCATGCTGAATCGTCGGAATCTGCGCCATCTTGATCAGAGCCCCGTACCGAGGCGAACGGCTAATGAACGGTCCATACACCAGAGGCAAAATCCCCAGCTACCGCCCCGTCTGTAGCCCATTGATAAGATGCAAGCGAACTGGACGCGTCACGGTTGACCCCTGCTCCACGCAAATCTAGGCCCCTGGCAGCACAGCCGACGACCCCTTTCTCCTGAGGAAAGCGCACTGATCTGACTGAGCAAAATCACGCTCCCCTACAGATTACCAATCGCCGGCAGCCTCGCCCACGCTACCTACGTGTACAGAGCACCCGGACCAGCGCCGCACCGGAGCTCCGACCAACCGGATCTCCCCGCGCCCTGGCTCGCCAATTCGCGACCCCACGCCCACACCACGAACCCTAGCCGCCCGATCCCCGCGCCGCAGCAAATCCCGAATGCGAGGGCAACCCGATCAGCCAGGCAACAGGAGTTGGGTAAGGGCAAGAAGAGGGATCCTCACCTTCCACGGTCATCGCCATCTCCGGCGGGCGGCGGGCGGAGCGGGTCTTCCCGGCGGTCTGTCGTCTCCTCCTGCTTTCCTCTCCTCTCCGACTCCAATAAACTCCTCTGACCGACCGACCGACCGAGCGAGCCCAAGGAAACAACCGAGACGCGCCTGGCAGGTGGGCCCGGTCGGGTTGGTGGGGCGGGCCCGCATGTAAGCAGGGCCCGAAAGCCTTGGTGGGCTTTGTGGGGTTGTGGCGCTAGGGCAAAAGATCTCGGGGTTTCTTTGTTTGGGCTTTTGGAGTAGGAGCGGCGGCGGCGGCGGCGGCGGCGGAGAGAGAGGAGGCCAGCAGCCATGGTGCGGCTGACGCTGGAGCAGACGGCGAGGGAGGCGGCGCCGGCCGGCTGCCTCGCCACGTTCCTCGACCTCTCCCACCGCTCCTTCACCGACGTAAGTCCCTCCCTCTCGCCCGCCGCCTCGGCTCGCCGGCTTTGCTCATCTCTCTCTGTCGTCGTTGCTGATAGGTGTCGTGCCTGGGGAGCTTCAAGAACCTGGAGCGCCTCGACCTCGGCCACAACTGCCTCCTCACGCTCGAGGTACCGCCAACCGCAACCCCAACCACATCCTCCGCACGCCCAATCTCAAATGCCACGCACTGGGTCCAAACATATTCTTGATGTGGATTGCTGGATAGAAACAGATAGATAATTATTCTTCCCGGCATTCCACCTCTTTGGGTTGGATATATGCAAGTACCTATGCCGCCGCCGTTGTCGACTTGTTCTAGCTCTTGTTGTCGGAAGAAATGCATCCGTGCTGCCACCATTCTCGTCTGAATTTACTTTCGCGACCAACAATGGTAGATAACAGGGAAGCAACTGTAGGTGTAAAATGATGCTACAGCGCGCTAATTCGAAGATGCGCTCAGATTAGGATTTACCAACTTGTTGTGGCTTATGGATGATGATGATAGGTGATAGCTGCTCTGCTTGTTCCATGGGACTGTAAACTCTACTTGCTGTTATCTTCATTTGAGCCTCTGAGTGTCTTCTTATTGTCACTTATGTCCATGCTTTTTTACATGTTGAAGGGTTTGTCCGCGTGCACCAATCTCAAATGGCTCTCGGTTATCGAAAACAAGCTCGTGAGCTTGAAAGGTGCCGAGGTCCTCTCGAAGCTGCAGGTGAGAAGCTTTCCTGGCCCTGCATTTCCATCTGATTGAACCCATCCAGGATTTAATTCTAGCTCACTACTTTTTTAGGGGAGAATTTAGCTCATTGCTTGAATCATAAATTCATAATACAGCGTTTTTCTTATCCTGGCTTGTGCAGGTACTGAATGCTGGCAAAAATAAATTGACAAGAATCGATGAGGTCAAATCTATGACAAGCCTGGGAGCCTTGATTCTCAACGGTAATGTGGTTTATGAATGCTATACACTCTCTACTACTCTTCTTTCCCTGTTGTTAGCTTACTTAAATTTACTCATGTCGGATCTTGGTAATTTTTCGTGCAGATAACAACATTACTTCCATCTGCAAGCTTGATCCCCATCATCAGTTGAATACTCTTGGTATGCATTTTGATATGGCACTTATTTATTACTCCCTCTGTCCCATAATATAAGAACGTTTTTGACACTATGCTAATGTTAAAAACGTTCTTATATTTTGGGACGGAGAGAGCACTACCTCTGTTCCTAAATATAAGACGTTTTTGCAGAACATCTATATTTAGGAACAGGGGTAGTACAATGGACTGCAGGACCATGTCCCTTCACTCTCTTGAAGCACACTGCATACATTCAATGTTTTTTTTTCATGCACGATGTAATCTTACTTCACAGTTCTCGCTGATAATATGAAGAAATCAAACAGTTCTGCTGTTGTAAAGAAGAGTATCTTTTATACACTAGAAGTACAGAATACCAACCTTGTCAAATGCAATATAAGTGAACTTGTTAATTGTAATTCATGCTTTTCTGTCTCCGTGAACTTGTTACTTGTTATTCATGCTTCTGTCTCCCTGAACTTAGTTAATTGTGAATGTTTGCTCTGCCACAGTTCTCTCTAAGAATCCAGTTATTACTTTTGGTGATGCTTTGGTCAATGCAAAGTCTATCAAAAAGGTACTTGTTCTTTATTTAATCTACAAAAAAGAATCTTCTGGTGACTGACTCTGTTATGTAGCATTTCTAATTGTTTTCACTATTGTCTTATTGTTACAACCCCCGCCAGATATCCATGTCTCACTGTGAAATAGAAAGCATTGGATCTTCCCTTGCTGCATGTGTGGAACTGAAGGAACTTCGGCTTGCTCACAATAAGATCACTGTATGTACATGGAGGGCAATTTTATTTACTTGTCTCCTGCACATTAATTGCTATTGTTACTTGTTAACATGGCCTTATCCACCTCTGACTTGCAGACGATTCCATCAGACTTGGCCAAAAATACCAAAATCTTGAACCTTGACTTGGGAAATAACTTGATTGAGAGGGAGTCAGATCTGAAGGTTTGCATCTGACTTCGTCCCCACATGTTTAACACCATAGTTTGTGTAGATTGTTTTAACCGTTGGTTTGGTTGCTAGGTCCTTTCTGAACTGCGCTACTTGAGGAACCTAAATTTGCAGGGAAATCCTATTGCTGAGAAAGGCACCCTAGCTAAAAAGGTGACCTCTCTCTCCGACTTCTCTTTGTTCCAGAGTGTATTGTAATTGTAGTTCCTGAGTAACTTATAAATGTTCTCTCAGGTCATGAAAATTGTGCCGAACTTGCGCATTTTCAATGCAAAGCCCATAGAAGCCATTTCCCAGAATGAGAACTCTGGGAAAGGGAGTAAGCTGAAGAAGGATGAAGAGATGCCTGATCGTGACCCCATCGATTCTAATACGAAAAAGGAGAAAAGGAAACGGTCAAAGCAACAAGTGCAAAGCCCTGAAGAACCTGCTGCCAAAGACATTCCTCCAGCTGCCACCATTGATGCCCCAGTTAAATCCGCATTGTCGGATAGTAAGAAAAAGAAAAAGGAGAAGGTAGTCACGGAGCAGGACAAGAGCAGCAAAACGAAAATCAAGGATTATAAAGCTTCTTTCGATGATACCGAATTAAAGGCCAAGAAGGAATCCAAGAAGAAGAAATCTGCCAACAAAGAAGATAAGGATGCGGGAGGAATCGATGACACGGAGGTGTCGTTTGCAGAGTTGATGTTTTCTGGAGACGGCGCCGTCCCAGAGCCCACGGCGAAGGACAAGGCCCAGGCAACTGCTGTGGATGGGAAATTTGTCGGGGGCCTGGTGATTGATCACTCCAAGAAGAGGAAGAAGGCGAAGGGCACCCCTATCGACGCGTCGGATCTTAAGCAGTTGTGCTCTGCGCCCGAGGTGGGTGCGGGTGGACTGTCGGGATGGGATTAGTGGTGCCTGGTGGGCTTTGAGAGACGATGTGTATGCCCAGTGAGTAGTGTTAGTAAACTCCTGTTCTAGGATCTCTGTTGCGATGAGAGCCTTTGTAGGCAGCATCTGAATTTCTTTCGACAGTTCTTTTGCACCTGAAATATGTGACCTGACTTTAAAATGTTTGTTCGAATTTTGTGAAACTTGAGACGATGATAACTGGATTCCATGGTTGACCGCTCATAATTTTATGAAACTTGATATGATGAAAAATATCGCTAGTTATAGAATTTTGTCGACAGAGTTCTTATTTTAGTTGTTTACAGAGATTAGCGAGAAATTTGACAGCGTTGCTCAGCATTAATATATACAGAGATTAACTGGAGTAGTTAGCAAGGCTGCAAACTACAGTGACAGCGTTGCTCAGAAACAAAATTAGGAAACACAGAGATTATCGTGCTGACAAATTCTCGCAATTCTAACCAGTAACCATTATTCTTATTTGAGGCCATAAAAGTCACCATTGATATATATTATCATCATGAAACTCAGCACACGTACTGAAAATTTTACATGGCAACGAGACCATATAGATTGGCAGGGCAAAATTTCCATACAAGCTTCAAGAAAATTGTTTTCCTGTCTACCCAAGACATTTCATCAGCATGCGCTGTTTGAACTACGCCAATACAAAACTAACCTCGTTCACGCACGAGTAAAACAAAGAAAAATTCCGAGCACAACGCCAAGTATTAGGGAGAACTGGAAGAGAGCTCTGTGTCTTCGTCTTCACCAGGGATCATGGTGTTAGGGTGCTATCGGAACCGTTGGAGCAGCATGCTAATAAATTCATACGGCGGAACTTTATTGACTGCGGAAGAAGCAAGGCAAAGGAATTCACATTAATTCATAAGCTGTGTACAAATTTTAAATAATCAGCTGCATTTGAAACCTAGGGGGAAATCAAGGAGCATACCATCTCCATAGCTAGCCATTGTAGGTTGGGAAGATAACATCATCTTAGCAAACGCTGTAACGTCATCTAGGGTCAGTTCCTCCATGCACTGAAGAAAATGATCAATGGGTTTCCTGTTGTGATGCAAACAAACAGAAAAAAAACAGGATCGATGAGTTTCTTCTATGAGACAGGCTTGTGAAATATGGTTCGAACCGATGAAGATATGGACTTACCTGCTACCATAAGTCAAAAGCTGCCTCCCTATATCTTCTGCAACAATTACCTGCAGTGCAAAGTTAACAGATGGATATCAAATCCTTTTAAATATACGTGATAACTGACAAGAAATAAAGAATGGTGTGTGGCTCCAAACATACCCTCGATTCAAGATTCATTAGCACGGATGAAATCGTCGAGTTTTTCGCACGTGTCAGCTCAACCTCCGTCACTAAATGCATGCAAAACCAAATCATATTTTTTTAGAACATGCAGCTTCAGTGAAACCTCAGACAGATTTACCGAATAGGGAATGACTCATACCTTGTCCAGGCGTTGCAATAGCGATCAATTCCTGCACCGCGATAACAACAGCCTTTGAAACAAAATCTGGTGGCTGTAGTGTTAAAAATGGACAAGAAATCATATTAAATTTAATAGAAAACGAAAATCCAAGGCCGGTGCCATTACAATATTATAAAATTCAAATAACTATGTTTCATGCTAGAGTTAACTGTTATAAAATGACACACATATTGGTAGCATAGTTTTGCTATGAGAAATCAAAAACAAGTAGACTTTGTAACAGTTAACTCTAGCATATATATATTCACATTTGAGTTTTTTCTTAATTCTATTGCTTGTTTTGCCATCATCACCAGCAGAAAGTCAGTATTTGTAGTAAAGGTCCTGATGCACAACATGCAAAAGCAATAATTAAGCCCACAAAATGACGTTGAAGGATAAACTCACCGTTGTCAAATAGATGCCAAACAGGCCAGTGTTATCATATACATTACTGAATGCTGAAAATGATTGGACGCCGTGATATTTAGTTAGAACTCTCAGGTCTGCAAAGAAACAACAGTGAACTTAGCCTTTTCCTCAAAGCATTCACCCCCTTTGAAACAAGAAATAATTAGACAGCCAGCAGAACTATTCTGAAATGTAAAAAACAGTAACTGAAACAACCACATAGAGTTAGTTTACACCATGGCAACCATACTAGAGATGAACAATTGCAGTGTGTTCGTGACTTACAAAGCCGTGAATGCATCCCTTTTCCAGGACCACCAGAGGAGAATGAGCCGCCACCACCCATTAAGGTCTTCAAAATATTATTGTTGTTGCGCATGAACATTCAGGAATTAACAATTAGAATGTGAAGATGCGGATGTCAAACTAGACTAGATCATTACTATCAAATACCAACCCTTTGCTATACCTGTATGACGGTCATAATTGTAGCCTCTCTCTCTTTAAGCCAGCCGCCTGGCACTTCAAAAGCCAACGCGACATGTGTCATCTGCAGGCAAAGAGATGAGTAAAATTTCAAGGTAGAACATAAGGAAGTCTCAAAACTCAAAATGGAATACTCGATTAGAAAGAATATTACATCTGATTCTGCTTTGTATCTGAAATCACCACCTGTGTACGTAGACTTTGGTGTTTCCATAGGGGACCCCTTGTGCCAATCAGACAACAAAGGTTCTGCGACATCTAACAACTGTTGATGATCAACACCTGACGCTGCTAGAACCACACGATCAGCAGTGAAGTTTTCCTGTTATAGAAATAGCAATGCTTCATGTTTTTTGAATAAAACATATTCATTGCATTGTAGAGAATATCAAAACAACCATACGGTGAGAACAGCATAGCCGAAACTGTTGCTCCTACAAACAATCATGATCCATGGATTGAAAATAAAGTTGTAAGACTAGAACAACCCTGATAACAAAATCTCTCATAGTTGCTGGCACTGGATCAGCCGCATACAAATCAATTCTAGTATATTAATTATGCGGTTAAATAGAACTACTTCTATATTTGGGCGCTGCCAACAGAATAAATTGTTAATATCTAGAATTTGCCGCAACTACATCCACAGAAAACTGAAAGTATAGGGAGCAAAACGACCAAAGTGTGCAAGGATGTTCCACAGTGACCAGCGTGCTAATATCATGTAATGCTTTTGAGAAAATGGCCATCCTACCAAAAGTAAGTAAATACGAGCCGCCAAGCAGCAAGCCATGTTCAGGAGGAATGCAGAACTCAAATGTCAGAAGCAGTACATGATAGAACTTCCGAATAATATCGGCATTGATGATCTCAAGAGCCTCCTCGGGAGCTATCAGCGGGTTCGCGAGCGCCCCCTCGTATCCAGCAAGGTTAAGTACTTCCTGAAGGAACTTCTCCGGGTTCTTCTGCACCCCGTGGACCTCTTCTCGGGTAAGGGCCAGCTGACAAGAAACACAGCAATCACCATAATCAGCGCACAACAAGCAAGATATACCCAACCATAAGCTGCTTGATGCATCATCCATGATGTTCCGCACCTGCCTGTCGACTTCGTCCTGGACGAAGAGCGGGTTGCGGACGGAGTCGAGGAGCACCTCGACGGCCTGCGGAATGTAGGCCTTGAGCGTGTCGTAGCTGTAGACCATCTGCTCCCTGGAGGCGGAGGCGCCGATGTTGCCCCCCGTGGCCTCCACCTCCTGCACGATCTGCCGGTGGCTCCGGTGCGCCGTGTCCTTGAACGCCAGCTTCTCCAGCAGGTGCGTGACGCCGGCGGACTCGGGCGACTCGTGGATCGAGCCCGACGCCACGAACACCCCCACGCACGCCGTGGGACCCTGACAAACCACCCCCCACGGAGGCGTCAGCGGAGAGCGACGACGCAGCAGCAGCAGCAGAGGACGCTATGAACTCATCAGAAGGAGGGAAGGGGGCTGGTACCGGGACGTCCTCGGAGGCGACGCGGACGCCGTTGGGGAGCGTGGTGACGCGGGTGGGGAGGCGGGGGAGCTGGTCGGGGAGGCAGGGCGGGAGGTCGAGCCCCGGCAGCGGGTGCAGGAGCGAGGTCGAGCGCGCGGCGGAGGCTGCGCCGGAGAGCCGCCGCGTCATCGTCGGCAGCGGCGGCACTCTTGGGACCTCGCCGCGCCCCAGCGGCCGGGACGCCTCGCACAGCTGCAATTAACGCAATCCATCCCGGCGACCGTGAGGCAGGCAGCAGGGCGACTAAATACAAGCAGGCGAGAGAGGCGGGCGAGTGGCGGGCTCACCTTGCGGAGCAGGCGGGCGGAGGAGCGGAGCCGGAGCATCGCGGCGGCGGGGCCGGTGGTGCTGGTGGAGGGAGCCGCCGGCGAGGAGGAGGGGGGAGAAGCTGCCGTGGAGGAGGGGAAGGGGAAGGGGAAAGGAATAGTTCGGCTCGGTCTGCTGGGCCGCAGGTAGGGTTTTTTTGGTGCCCGAACCGGGCCGTCGTCCACTGGAGGCCCGGCAGAATGAGCCCAAGAGGAGTTCTCGGCCCTTCCTCTTCGTCTAGTTTTTTCCTTTTTTTTTTCTGCCTTATCCTCGGAGAGCAGGAAAAGGCCACGGCCACGAGCCGCTGCTGCTGCTTCCCTCTCTCCTCTGTTTTTCTCTCTGGCTCTCATGGAGGCCTCCGTGCTCAAGCCGTCGGTGCTGCTCCCTCCGGCGAGGGGAGCGCCCTCCACGGCGCGGGGGCGGGAGCGGGGCTGCGTCGTCGCCGGCGCCGGCAGCAAGGTCGGACGGTTGGTTCTTGGTTGCTTACTGTCCATGGAGAACGAGCGCCATCCATCTCTCTCTCACGCTGCTTCTTTTTCATTTCATGTCCAATCGAGCAGAGACTCGAGACACGGCGGCCGGAAGGGAGCAGCAGCGACGGCGCGCCCAGGAGCGAGCCGGCCAGAGGATTCCACGGGCACGTCCTATCCCTGACGGCAACGGCAGCGGCGGCCATGAGCAGCAGCGCCGCCGCCATGCCGTGCCACGCCGCGACCGCCCCGGCGGCGCACGGGCCACCGCTCTCCTACTACTACAGGGCGGCGATGGTGGTGGGGGAACTGGACCCGGCGACGGCGAAGGTGGTGATCGGGGTGGCGGGGCCGGCGCTGTCGGCGGTGGGGTTCCTGTTCGTGGCGCGGATCGTCATGTCGTGGTACCCGAGGCTGCCGGTCACCAAGTTCCCCTACGTGGTGGCGTACGCGCCCACGGAGCCCATCCTGGCCGCCACCCGCCGGGTGATCCCGCCGCTGGGCGGCGTCGACGTGACGCCGGTGGTCTGGTTCGGCCTCGTCAGCTTCCTCAGCGAGATCCTCGTCGGGCCCCAGGGCCTCCTCGTCCTCCTCTCCCAGCAGCAAGTCTCCCCCTCCCCATAGTAGCCTCCTCTTCAGCTTACCCCAAAATACCTTCTTCTTTCTTTCCTCCATCTAATATATGAGCGAGCTTATAATCATGGGCGCGGATGAGTTTTCGACATTCGAAATTTTGCCAAAATTTGTCAAAAACAGTTCAGTTCCCGACCCCGAAAACATACAAGTCCGAGTCTAGGACAAAACTTGCATATTCATACTCAACTGTAATGAACTCGGTACAAAATCGACGCAGCAAGTGCCCCCAAACAGAAGAGAGATCCGGAACCAGCAGGCGACTCGGTCGACGCAGAACTAAATGCAAGACAAAGGGCAGCATCAGGGAGATGAATTTTGAACTAGTTGATATTTACAAAGGGCACGCTTCGCGCCACCCAGTGTTTATACAAATAATTTGCTACATGTCGCCGCCGGTCGATTCCGGCGGCAAATCTGATCTCTGTGTATTCTGTATGAGAACATGATTATATATATATATATACCATGTTATCCTGTTTGGAAAGAATAGGAATTTCCCTTCTACAACCCCTGTATATTGTTCTGCTCTATCTCCAATAATAGGCTGCTGCTTCTATTTCAGGCAGCAAGGTGACTATTTGTACTGTATGTAAGTCAGTATACAGCTGAGAGTAACTAAAGCCCATCAAAAATTAAGGCGACGGCAACGGCTAGTGGTTGATTGCGCACAGCTCCCACTTCCCTTCGCCGTCGATGAGCTTCAGTTCCAACGAATGGAAGGGTATCAGAGCTGGCCTCTGTAAAACAAATAGGCGAGAGACGTCAGCATCACAGAGTTTCACACTCGGAAAGACGCAACCACGAGGGGTTGCGTTAACTTCCAGAGGCTCGAGGGGATAAATTGATGAATAAAGTACTTACTTGGGAGGAAGTGACCACAGTTATACCCATGTCAGTTGCTAGCCTGTACAAATGCTCCTCGACGTCGACACTTGTGGCACTGCGGTGAGTATACAAAATTTTTAAGTACAATGACTGATAAACGAAAGGGAAATGGGAGTACAAAATATATTGCCATTCAACACGTACTTGGTGCACTCGTCGAGGATACCAAACTTAGGAGAGTGAAAGAACAGACGGGCCTGGAAAGAAAGCAGTCATTCTCAGTTACTACACAGTTTTGTTCGCAAAAAGGTATAGAGATAGATTAAAACAAACTGCGAGTATTAACCACTGACCATGCCTAGCCTCTGCTGTTCTCCCAAGGACAAAATGTCTTCCCAGTTGGGAGTAGCATCCCAACCTTCTCTTTCGAGAAGATAGACCAAGCGAACATTCTCCAGAATTGTCCTCAGGTGATCGTCCAGCGACGTAGACCTGTCACCTACATGGCCAAGGTTTATGGTGTCATGTCACTACAAATTAATATGAACCTTGCTCATGACAATACAGGGGAAGTTCAACACATAATAAAAGTTTGTTACAAACACCATTAACTAGCACAAGCCACTTCAGATTTTAGTAGAGGAGATTTTATAAACGTGTGTTTCGCAGGTTAGAATACAGAGGCTGAATTCGACAGCTAGATGCTTGCCTTTGCAGAGTTAGGTAGAACTTACCCGTTTTGGCCATCTTCAACTCTGCCTCCTCACGTGAGAGAGGATATATGATCTGATCCCTCAAGGTTCCAAGGCAAGTATATGGGCGCTGAGGAACGTGAAATATCCCTTCAGATGGCACGGTGAGCCTTCCAGAAGCTACAGGCCACAAACTTTGGAGCACCCTAAAAATGGAACTCTTGCCACTGCCGTTTGGACCTTCAGAAGACATAATCACATGTATTAGAGAAACAATGTTGACATGGTGCTAAATAAAGCCAAGCAGAAGCGGTCAGATGACATACCAGTGACAAGAAGGCTTTTTCCTTGAGACACATCACAAGACAATTGGCTAGCCAATAGCTTTTGCGATGGGGTCACAATATCCACATTACGGAAGGAAATAGTTTCTTCAGATGGCACACTGATAACATTTGAGGGCATGACAGCATCTAGAAAAACAATGGCGTCATATTCAGGTACAATTCATAGCATACAAGATGCCAAAAGGCTAAAACCTTTTAACTTCGATAACGTCATCAACTGAGTATGAACATAACAATTCAGCAGCTTATAAGTTTGATGAACTAATTTCAGTTGTGGTCAAGGTGGTCAACAATATCATATGATTACTACCAAGGTTTCTACAATCAGTAATGGTGGTACCTCTTAACCAGTTATGGACAGTTAACTATTTTACAGAACAGCAGATGTTGCACTAAAGAATATTGAGTAGCCAAATGCCCAGATTTGCCAACTAAAGCTGACAGTTTTTCGCAGTGTCTAGAGAAATTCCAGTACACACAGTGATTTTCAATTTTTCCTCCACTCAAGAATTTGTTGTATCAAAAATTACAGTGATGACATTACATATTTGGACAAAGTTGCAAAAATAAGAAGGTTGACTATTATGATACTAGACTGAACATGCTCACATGAAATTTTATCATATGGGCGGTTAGTGTTCATAATTTCAGTTCAAGAGCTTGTAGCAGGTTGCACAATGGTTGACAAAAATAGGAGTTATGCTGCTGATATGCAATATCATCTTATATTCAAATGACATAGATTTCTGACTCAAGCATATGAGGCACTCGAGTTTGCTGCGGACTCAAACTTACTGCTTTGAGATGCCTTTAGAAGCTCCTCGAGTTCAAATATCCTATTGACACCACCAGAAAGTTCAAGGAATTTCTTATGCAACTCGAGAATGTCACCAAAAGCTATGAAACTTTGTGACACTACAGATGCCAGGAACCGCAGGGCATGTGCTAACTCTCCTGAAATTTCAAAATGAGAACATATTGTAAAACTGTATGCAAAATAATATCGATAAAATGGGTCGGTTTCAAGATTTACCAACCTTGCGTTGAAGTCAAAGCTCGGTCCCCCTTGTGTTCCAAAGCATATAACAGGCTTAATCCCCATGTCACATTGTGAGGCAGCTGCTTTGTCACGAAATCGTCGAAAATACCATAAAGCCATCTTTTCCTCAAAAGAATCTTCGAGTGGTTAAGCAAAGTTGCGAACTTAGCTTCAACCATCTGATTTATAAGAAAATAATGACAATGTAAGGCCATATAATTTTACAAACAGATCATATGCCAGATGTGCAGATGAAGCTACATGACCTGTGTTTTCATCTCTTTTTTTTCAATTATTTAGCATTTCGATTGAAATTCAGAATAAGGATTACAGTGTAGCACAATAAATAGAAAATTTAACATGATATTCACAAGAATCAGAATACATAAAATGCATCTTGAGGAGCCCCTTCAAGTGGTAGGAATAACTCACAGCTCTTTCCCTTGATCCACCACCAAAGAAAGCAATTGACTCAGCATGTGTCCGCAGTCTTGAGTGCATGAACCTTGAACAACAAATGTTAGAAGGTCAATACTGGAAGTTCATCATGCTATAAGAAAACCAAATACACAAATACCCAACAAACTATATCACTAACCTGAAAGAACTTTCAAGTTCTTGTTCTTGGTTTGAAAGATCACCGAAATCAGGGGAAACGGCTCTTAGAAAACCAAGCCCTAGCAACATGTATGCGTACAAAATAGCAACTCCTCTTCTCCCAGATAAAAGTTTCATTCTCCATGTAAACCTGGAGAATAGCAGTAGCTTATGAAAGCCTGATTAACCAAAGAACACCTGAGCAACACATGAGGCCACAAAAAACTCACCAAAGAATGTCAACTGATGGTTTCACCATTCCAGTTACTAAGCCAGCAAGATCATTGGTCAACTTCTCCACATCACGTGTTATTCTTTGGTCTGCATCAATCTCCATGCCTGTCATGTTGAATACCTGGAAAAGAAAGGTCAAACTGCTCAGCTTTTATGCAAACAGAAATATTGTCATGACAGAACAATGCTAGCAACGGTTAAAAGGGGAAAATACTGCTGCAAAATGGAACCGAATGACTTGCAAATTACACATCTGTTAAGGCAATTTACCTTGTAAAAAGCATTTCTTTTCAAATAATACGCAAGTAGATGGTTGGTCATGCGAATTCGCCATCCAAGAGCAATCTTTGAAGTAAGGTGTCTGTAAAGAAAACACTTGATCAGGTCATGGAACCAATTATGAACAATCAACTGCCACTCTGAAAATAGTTAAATGCACACAACCATGAAATAGTACTTTCATTCTTGTGGCGAAGACCACATGAGGTAACATACAGTAATGCTCAGATAAAACAATTGAATAGATAGTAAATATTTATAAAAAAATGTGTGGGTGCTTCGCTAAATGAAAATGCCGTGACAAGCAGCCAAGCACTGCATCAAATCTCCCTGAGAACCAACTTCAAAATAGCAGAACCAAAAGTCCAAACCTACCTCAGTGATGGTGCCACAATTGAATTTGCTGCACTTTGCATTACACTGGTCCCGATCAGTCGAATGAAGGCAGCCTTGTCCTGCTCCAGGACATACTTAACACTAGTCCCTGTCAAGACGTGCAACATGTTACAAAAATGGTACACCAGCCAGCTCCAGTTCTTGTTGTAAAGGAAAGCACACAAGGAGCCAACCATTCAGTGAAGCTATACGATCAGATATCCAAGTCCGAGAAAGTACGAGTACTGCAACTGCAAGCAATTGCGCTCCTTGCTTATCAATGATTTTAGGAACCTGGCAAGCATTCAAGAATATCATTAGAATTAACTATCTAATAAAAAACATTAATCGACTAGGAAATTTAAATGTGTACCAGTATTTTAGACATTGCAGCAACTCTAACAGGCAAAGGTCTCGGCGAGCACTGCAATTGTGGGATCAGATGTGGCTGTTCTGTGGATTCTATTTCCATATTGGGTGAAGTAGCTATGACCTGTGTTGAATAAGAATGTTCCTTGGGGCCCGATAACGTATTTTCCTGGTAATGAAATGTGTTAAAGAGTGACACAACGAAGACCAACAGTAGCAGAACAGACTATGAAATCATAACTACCTTTGTATTAGCACTAAAAGCTCTTTGAACAGCAAGTGCATCAGATTTACGGTCAGTTTCTGATGACTTCAATGCATCAAACTCCGATTCAGTAGGAAGGAAGGAACCATTTCTACAAAAACAAGAGGTTCACACAAAGTTCAGCCTTCTAGAGACAACACGTCAAAACAAGAAAAGAAAAAGGGAAAAGAATCATGAATGTAACCTGTTATCTTGAACTTTCCACCCTCCTTCACCATCCAAGGACAAAACGACATCATGAAAAGCAACTAATGCTGGCCGGTGAGATATTGTTATGCATGACGTGCCCATTGCTCGGACCCTATTGCAGAAACGTTCTTCCATATCAGTCGTCACAGCACTAGTACACTCATCCAGGATGGCAAACTTGGGCTTATGGTAGAACAATCTGGCCATTCCCAATCTCTGTTGCTCACCAAGAGACAACTCATCACCCCAGTTCACTTCCTTGTCGAGAGGGTAACGTTCTAGCAAGTATTCTAAATCAACCTGCAAAAGAAAAGGACAACACTAAGGATCTCCAGAAAGGTTCATTAAATAATTGTTAAGAAGAAAGAGGCACACAAACAAAATGAAGGGGGTATAGCTGAACAGGCCAGTGTATTGGTCTGGGTATAATTACATTCTTTAGAAGATCCACCATACCACCATAGCTAAGTGGTTCGGTTTCCTGATCTGCTGTAAGTGGATAGATTAACTGGTCGCGAAGTGTTCCGACAGCTGTATATGGTCGCTGGGGGACATAAAAGATTTCCTTGTTAAGATTAGAACCAACACCAGGTTTGACAATGTGGCCAGATACAAGTGGCCACAGACCCCCAAGAACACGGAAAAGAGAGCTTTTTCCACTACCGTTAGGACCTGAAATAACAGCAAAGACACAGAAAGATTAATTTCCCGTGCCTGGAATTTTCATGTAAAAGTGGCAGAAAAGACAGGGAAGACATAAATATAGCATCAGGCATACACATAAATATCAAGGGTCTCTAATAGAGAGATTGAGACATCACCCTACCAAGTTCAAGCACACAAACTTTGAGGCAGTTATCAAGATAAGGCTGGTCAATAAATGATGGCTAAGCCAACAAAACAGTTAAGATGATCTGTCTAAGGTTGACAACCAGACAAATAACTGGACCACAAAGAAGAACAATTTAAACTGTGATCCCTACACAAATCAAAATCAAGCACCTACAGGTCAAAGCACTGGTTTTAAGAGTTCTTTTCAAGTGAAAGAGAGGTGATTTTAGGCAAAGTTCTATAATCAGCTTCTAACTCACACCAACCTGTCTGAAGGGAATATGTTGACTAATGGTAATGAGGAAATGTCAACAAAAGCAGACAAATCCTACTTTAAACTCACAACTATCAAATGCACGAAAGAGGTTTATGGATACCGTGTATGGAAGAAGGAACAATCAAATTACTATAATTTCTTCTAGTATGAAGGTGTAAACATTCAATCCATTCAATTTCATTGCAGCCATGGCTCAGAACCAGATCTAGGGGAGCAAATATATAGAGAGGTTACAGCTTACCAGTGATCAAAAGATTAGAACCCGACTCCACCCTGAGAGTTAAATCATCAACCAAGACATTCCCAGAGGGTGTCACCACCTGTAACGAACTTCTATTTATATCTTGGTATTGAACAGATAAAATAATCAGCATAGTACTCCCACCATCATAATTACCTTAACACCTGAAAATTCTATATAGTTTGCCTCACTAATATAATTTTTGGCAGAAGAATTTCGGTTCATTGATCTGTCGCGAACCCCAGACAGCTCACGTGAAACATCCAGTAACTCATGAATACGGTCTGCGTAGCCACTGTCAATCAGAGCCCACAGTTATCAGCATAAGAGACAAAAAAAAATCAGAAGTTATGTATAATAGAAATGCATGAAGTAATAAAATGGCTGGGTGGAACTTAAATCTAACTCAACGGAACACAGATCTTAAGTTACACAGTTTAAAAGTAATAAAATGTACCAGAGGTCCTAAAAGTATTTCGGGCATAATAGTGTTGAGAAACATAAACACAATACCAATGTACTCCCTCTGTAAACTAATATAAGAGCGTTTAGATCACTACTTTAGTATTCTAAACGCTCTTATATTAGTTTACGGAGGAAGTAATTCTTAGAAGCCAGAAGTTAATACGTTTAGATTCAATTCCGCAACCACTTAAAGGGGGCCTAAAGACCAACTCCGGATAGCAGAGTACCAGAGAGATTCGTACTTGATGAAGCATGGTGGATGAAATCTCTAGATATCTCCATTAGATAAACAAACATGTGCTTAAGGGTAAAAATATCCAAGAAATACGAGTCAAATGATGTCAGAAGGATTATAAAGTACTGTGACCAAATCTTCAATGGAAGCCATGAACAGTATGTACATGCAAACATTATATGTTTAGCAACTATGGGACTACAGCAATTTACAGCAATAAACTTGATAAAAAAGTTGAATATATTCTATCAAATCTCTACTTGACATATAGGTACCTTCACAAGAGATGTAAGGGATGGTGCATTTACCTGAGAAGATTTAAACGTCTTGAACTGGTAGAAAGGGTGCCAAGGGACTGGAATAATGATATTATCACACTTGTGTGATATCGAAGATTGCTCAACATCTCTGCCCGTCCTAAAGTAGATGTATCAGGCTTAAGATCTCCCGCAAAGAAAGGTTCGACAATCAAGATAACTCCCACTGTGGCACCAAGATACTTCAGAAGAAAATCCTGAATCATGCCAAACCACCAGTTCTCATGAAGAACAACATTAACGTGCCGCACAAGAGCCTGGAACCGCTGCATAATGTGTGATTCTTCTCTGTTCTCACCACCATAAAATGCCACGCTCTCAGCATGAGTTCTCAGTCGTGAATGAACCTGGCGATATTCCCCTTCTAGTTGTTGTTCCATGGCTTTCAACTTCCCAAAAGAAGGAGAAAATTTTCTAATTGTGCCACCAGCACCAAGTACATATGCCTGAAAGCAATTACCTATTAGCATTGTATCTAATTAAGCAGCATCAGTTATCATAATATTATTACAGTATACACAAACATTAAGGCAGCATAGTGTCCTCCGAATAGAGGAGCATTTGTCTTTGACCATAAGAATTTCCACATCATGCTACAAATCAATAAGGGTAAACAGTCATTTATGTAGAAATATTTTTACCAGAATCCAGAGAACATATTTCGGACTTGCATAAGAGCAGATGCGCCAGATGTATATTAACCCATCTGCAACTGCAATCAGATCATCTTGTACAAGGTCACTTAGCCCTGCGCAGAACTTAGGAATATCACTAGCAATCCTTTGCTCTGGGTTTGAAATCCGATGATCTACATGTGAGATCTTGTAGTAAACCATATTCTGGACAAAAATAGGAAAAAATCAATGAGGAGTTGCAGTGAATATGTGGTTCAAAGCAGGAAAAGTTCGGCAATTGACCAAACTATCAACTAATTAAGTTATCTGAATTTCACATGATAATCTCTAGGATAAGAGGTAATGAACAGCTGTGGTAAGTACACAGAACACTTAATGTGCATTGCAGCAAAAAGAACTGGCTTCACTTAAGTCTATCTCTATGGATTAAGTGAGTTGAGATGGATAGCCTCAGAATACTTCAACACTACATTATTTTTGCATGACCAGGTATCATGGCCATAAAAATATTTGTGTTCTTTCAGCTGTTGTGTGTAGCACAAGTTGTTGGATGCAATTCTTGGACCTAATAATAATTCACAAATAATGCTCCACAAAGTCTACCAACTATATCGGTTCATCTCAGAGGATAACACAGACTTTCAGTGCATAACTGGGAACTGAAGAAGTGAAAAAAAATGTGAAGGTGTTAAATAGAAAGGATATTTCAACTTCATAACCCAATATACCTACCTCAAAGTAATCAGCATGGATGAGATCCGTCAAAATTTTCTTGAAGCGCAAGCTTAAGGATCCTGTCAAGTACTTTGAGGTCTGATATACCGTGGACTGGAGAAAGCATAATAGAAGATTTTCAATGATTAGGCGTGTGAAGGTCGGAACACGCCGAAGAAACGCGGATTTGAACAAATACCCTTGAACTTTTGCTAATCTGTGACCAATGGCTGTACGTAACACCTGCAGAAAGTACATTGGTTAAAAAGGTTCTACATGACTGAACTCCGGTACAGCTTATCATAAATAGCCAGCAACTAAGTCAGCAACCCAGTAAGAATGTAAGATACCACAAAAAAATGGAACTAGCACTTATGGACCATACAAATTCTGACAGTCAGAAAAGCACCATCAGTATGTCAAACAAATGAAACAGGCAGAATGGAGAGATTTGTAGCACTTACTGCTGTTAACATCAAGCCAAGAAGGTAATTCGTTCCGCTTGGGCCAATCTTCTTGAGCAAAATAGCAGCCAGGAAATGTAAGGATTTCAATAAATTTTTCTTTTTCCTTGGTTTAACCACTTTACCGTCAACACCATTTTGACTAATGTTCTCTTTACTCCTGCTATGTACATTTCCATCATTAGAATGATTTTCTTCCCGATGTTTCCGCCGTCGACCTGACTGCGCATATGCTAAAGTACCACCAGCAAGTAGTGCGCCAGAAACAACTGCAAGCGTCCTCCTGAATGTAGTTTGAAAGAAGAAGCATAAGAACAGAACTAACAAGAGATTAACCAAATTCTATATAAAAAATGTGTTGTGATCAGCACACCTTCTCGAAGAAAAAAGGTTCCGTCCATGCTCCGTAAGTTGCAATAACTGAAGAGATGACATTGTTGCTAGATTGCCCTCTCCAAACAGATATAGACAGCTAGCAAAAACAGAGGGCTAAGTTGTATGGAAAGCCTTTTGACGATCAACAAAACACAAACGTCGCCAAGCAAGGGCACCGCCTGTCACAATACAGCACCGTTGTGTCCAAGTTGAACCTGCGGACGTTCAACAGATGACTAGTATTATTCATTGCAAATATACTTGTTAGGAAAATGCGAAGAGAACTTGACAACCAGGAAGATCTAAATAGCCCGTAAAGCTAGCTAACTGTTAGCAATGCATCAAGCACAAGACGCACACAATCGAATTTTGGGAGCGAAACAAGTGCGTTCTGCCTGCATCAGCAAGCAACAGGGTAATGTGAGCTGAGCTATATCTATCCCCTGCCCTCGACCATAAAGGTTTTTTTCTAAGGAGGCGCATGGCTGCATTCTGATGACCATCAGCCCATGTCCACTGGCGAGAGGATAAACTGAATTCTATAAACCCAGTACACGTACACAGCCCCATTATAGCAACTGAGCGCCCTGCAAATTCCCCTGCTCCTCACTTGTTAGGAGAAGCCAATACAATGCCGCAGTTACCATCACAAGCCCCACGAATAAACCAACCGGTGGTCAACGGCAGTAGACAGGTCCACTCCACTTGCAGCTCGCCCAACCTCCAAATCTGCCCTCTTCACAACAGTTGACAAATCCGTAGCTGTCGGGGCAGAGGAAGCAGCGCGGCAGAGGAGCAATGGCGCGGAGGCACCCTCCCTCCCACCTACCATCTATCTACCGTATGTGTGTATCCCACCAAACTGCCTTCATACCACTACAACAGGACATTGGACCACCACCGGGGTCATGAAATCCGCTGCCCCTTGGATCTGAGCTGCAGGGTCGCCATTAAGTGAACTCGGCCGCACTCGCATATCCCAGGCCCCAAGTGCAGTACAGTACGTATTACTGGCGCGACCACGCGGTAAGCAGGTAATTGAAGTGGTCAGTGGAGTGAGCAACTGACGAGAATTCTCGATGGGAATTAGCAGTAGTACTAGAGTCCATCCATCGTGTGTGGCGGTTACTGGGAGCAGAGCAATGGCGCCCGAACCCGCCCCGCCCCGCTGTTCGCATCAGGGCGCGAGGCGCGCGCGGAGGAGAAGCAACCGAGGAA
Organism: Triticum aestivum; assembly: GCF_018294505.1. Lineage (NCBI taxonomy): Eukaryota > Viridiplantae > Streptophyta > Magnoliopsida > Poales > Poaceae > Triticum > Triticum aestivum. The sequence continues at coordinate 830,496,723 of NC_057801.1, read as the reverse complement.
GCGGGCGAGCAAGCAAAGCGGCGCACGCAAGCGCGGGCGGGCGGGCGGGCGAGACCCCCCGAGACCACACGCGACCTTCCCGAGTAACCAGCCAAGTGATCGAAACCGGCGCCGGCCCGGTGGCGGAGACGGGCGGGGTAGGGGAGAGGGCGACTGACCTGGGCGCCTGGACTGGCGTGAGCCGCCTCGCCCGATCGCGGGATCGGCGCGCGCGGAGACGGGGAGTCCGGGAGGGATGGTGGGAGCGAGGCCGCGGCGGGCGGCGGGCGGCGACGAGGAGCGGCTAGTGGAGATGGAATCGAGCCGAGGGATAGATAAATAAAAGGACGGCGACGGCGAGGGGAGGAGGAATCGGGAGGGGGGATGGTGTGCGGTGTGGACAACAAACCGGGCGGTCGCGGTCTCCGTCCGTCGCCTCTCCCCACCTCCCTTCCTCGGTCTGGTCTCTCCCCTGCCCTGCCCTCGTCACCAGCCAAGCAAGTTGCGTGATGGATTACACCTTTTTTTAAAATTAAAATAAGTTTTTTTTTGAGACAATAAAATTAAAATAAGTGTTCCTGTTAATCAGGGGGCGGGCGTGCGTGCGCCACGCGTGGTCAACGGCCGGGATCCCGCGGCGGAGGGGGCGATCGACGGCCCGCGTGGAGCCCCGGCGGCCTCGGGCGCGTCGGCATCACGATTTTTTTTCGGGGGAGAGACAAGCGATGAGACGGACGACGTCGGGAGCCGTACCCGTTGCATCCGTCCGGCTGGCACCAACCAACCAAGTCTTGTTCTTTCGGGTTGGTTTCTGGTTAGGATGAGTTTAAATAATACGGAAGGGAATAGCGTACGCGCGTGCGGGGACATGCCCGGTTTCCGTTTGTTTCCCAGGCTTTTCGCGTGCGGTGCAGCGCCTTTTCTGAAAATGAAACAACAAGATTGAAACCAGCATCGTCGAGGTGTCACGAGCCTTCTGACAAACCTCGTCCCGCCAAACTTTCACCGAGGGCACAATTCTCTGATCTCTCACTGTGTGCCGGTACTGCAAGGGGAGGCGAGCCGCCGTCTCTTGAGCTTGCTTGCAGAGAGGGCAAATGATCTAGGGTAGATGCCCTCTAGGGCCCAAACTTCACGAATTGCAGGGCGGAAGGGTTTAGTTCTACGAGGCCCTTTGTCGTTGGCAAGGAGCAACGAGAAATGATCAGAGAGGGGTGAGGCAAGGCATGGAGAGTTACCAAAGGAACAGCAACTATGTTTTCCTTAATTATTTGAAGAACATGTACGACGTGGAGTCCCATAGCCTCCCCGGCCCCCCAGGGGCGTGGACGGATCAGATGTGCATTGTATAGTGTTCTTCTCGCTTTCATTTTCATATTTTCAAAACAAAATACAGATGCTATCGGTTACGAATGCGGAGTGGGTGTTACTCAAATAAGGATACATATCAGATGTTTACTTGATTCTGAATGGATACAAATAACATGTTAGTCAAGGAAAACAAGTCAATGGCTATGTGCCACAAAATGATCAATTTGCGACATACAATAAGACAATGGTAGATAGGGTTATGAACAAATACTACTATAATGCTTAATATTTTTTAAGTCTAGTCACAAAAAATAAAATCTGACTACTTATTAGGCTATTACGTTGGATAATTGGCATATTAAGGCTAGAATTGCTTAAATTAGCTCGTGTACTTTATTTGTGTACATATATATCCACTCCCATACCCACATGGGTCAAAATCCCGTAGCATGTTCGTATTTGTATAATCAAACACATTAAGCATCGCGCAAGGGGCGAGCGCCGGTGGTGTCCACGTAGATTTTACTGTGCTCAGGTGTTTCACCACGTTATTAATGAAAGAAAGAAAAAACAAGAGGAGAAACGTCTTCGTCTCGTTTCCTTCCCTTCGAAGGAACTCCACACGCAGTCGTCCACTCCACGCCTTTCCTCGACCCAAGCACGCCGCCTCCTTCTTTCCCCATCCCAGCCCCCTCCCCCTCTCTGTGGCCTCGTCTCTTCCCCTTTCTCTTCTCAATCCGGATCCATGGAGGTGGCCGGCAGGGACGCCATCGACCGCGATGCTAGGGTTCCTAGCCGCCGCCACGCGCACAGCCGTCCGGAGCCACCTCCACTCTGTCGCCCATTGACGGTCCTCTCCACTGTCGCCCATTGATGGTCCTCTCCACTGTCGCCCGGAGCTGCTCCGCCCGTCTTTGCCCGGATCAGCTCAAGCGTGAGGCCACCATGCGTGGCGGCCGCGTCAGTTCCCCACCACTGTGGCTCCGCCAGCCACCACGATTCCATTGCCTTGGATTCGGTTTTGGCGTGGGCTGGGAACCCTACGGTGTTGTCTGATGCGTCATGGGCGCGTGGGGGTTGGTTGGTCGAGGCCAGGTATGAGCAGCTCCTGAGACTGATGGATGGATGGATGACGACCACGGAGGCCGAGCATCAGGTGAAGGGTGGACTCCTTCTGTATGTTGTAGTCAGCGAGGGAGCGGCCATCGTCCAGCTGCTTGCTGGCAAAGATCAGGCTCTGCTGGTCAGGGGGGATGCCCTCCTTGTCCTGGATCTTGGCCTCTTGACATTGTCAATGGTGATAGAACTCTCAACCTCCTCAGATGCAAGGAGGTAAAGAAGATATGACGTGCAGCAGGTATGGAGGATATCCGGCAGCAGTTGTTAACCTGCTCCAATTCACGTCAGATGCTCTCGAGCATTTTTGCGCTATCATTTCAGGGGTACCAAGAAGCCAATTTTTTTTTTGTTTGGTACATCCAATTTTTCCCAACAAGTATTCAGTTCCAGCCAGAAAACATCTATTATTACGAATTCATTATTCAGGATCATGACACTCCAATTATTACGTGGTTCCGGAAAAGTGCCGAGGAGTTCAGCTTGATTCGTATACTCAAACAAGATGCTTAGAAGATCAGCTACAAAATCTGGTTATTTTCTCTTATGTGGTAAGATGGTCATCGACAGAGAAACATAATACCAGTGGGTCATACAGTCCAACTGTAGATTGAGATGTCACACTATGGTTTTCCTTTTATTTAGGTCACTACTAACTATTTATAGCTATGAGAGTTCAGCAGAGGAATTCTATTCTGGATCATTTTTTCCTGAACACAGCCTCGGCTCTACTCACTAGATAGACAATGTCCAACTCAAAGAATGCATGCGAACACTCTCAAATGTAGGCGCAGTGCGATTTCAAGCAACACAGATTTCATATTCCCTACTACTGCAAGTAGTTAAATCATCCCACGGCCTTCCAGATTTTCCTAAAATTTTGCTATGGTCTCTTTGCTAATTGGATATAGGACTTGATATTGACTTGATAGCTGCATAACGAATGCATTGCTTGAATGGTGGATGCTGATCTTCGACTGACTAACTTTCTTCCGTGCATTGCAGGGGACAAGGAGTAGGATGGTGGATGCTGATCTTCAACTTTGAGTAGCTTTCTTCGGTGCATTGCAGCAGACAAGGAGTAGGATGGCGGATGCTGATCTTCGACTTTGAATTAATTCTATTTTTCTTTCAAGTCTTATTATGGTCTCGTTTTTTTTCTCTACTGGATTTTATCATGTTTTTTCTGTTTATCTTTTATTTTTTAATCCACGAGTGTTTTTTGAATTTCAGCAACATCATTTAAATTCTTGAGCATGTTCTTCAAAATTGTGACCATTTTCTTAAAATATGCGAAGATTTCTTCATATCCATGAACTTTAAATTTATGACCATTTAAAAAAAATCATGAACAATTATAAAATTCGTGACAATTTTTTGTATCGGTGAAGAATTTTTAAAATTTTGCAAACATTGTTTAAATTCAATAATATATTTCAAATTTTGTGAAAATTTCCGGAGATTCACAAAAAACCCTAAAATCACGAATGTTTTAAAATTTTGTTGAAAAGTGTATGAATGGAATGTTTGTTCCAACATTGTCATGCGGTACCCATGACCCGACTAGACCCTTACAGGAAGGGTCCACTTTGAGGGAGAAAAAAAACACTCTGGAACTTTCCCAAGCCTGTATTCCGAGAAAAATGCCACTAAAGGTAAGAATCCGAATGACTCGGATATAAGTATATGCATTTTCTCGAATATGGATATAGGAATCTCTAGTGATTCACGGTCACTTGTCAATCTCAGTTGTTGGAGCCCGGCAGATCCTTTGGCTCGTGACACGAGCAGAAACCGATGAGGAGACGACATCGAGTTGCACGAATTTTTTTTCTTTTTGTAGGATCTGTTGTGTTTTTTTCTTGAACATTAGTACAGACAGAAACGCTCATATACACGCGCATACACTCACCTCTATGAACGCATACACGCACACCTTACCGCTATGAGCATCTCTGAGAGACTATAAATCTAGGAATAATGCGAGCACCAGGATTTAAACCCTGATGGGTTGGAGATATCACTGTCCACCTAACCATCTCAACCACAGGTTGGTTCGCCTGTTGTGTGTTTCTGGTTAGGCTGAGACATCGCCAAAGCGTACGGAAAACAAAGATAAATGATGGATGGCGTATGTACGTGCCTCTTTGTTTTCTCACAATCAGATTTTATTTATGCGTACAAGTGTCAGTACGTCACCCCCGTAACGAAAACGCGTACCGGTCGCCGTCTGCTGTACGTACGTACCAAGCATTTTTTTTTTCAGGTAAAACTTGTGCCTACGCAGACACGCTATCACCATTCACCGGTTCACCACCATGCCCGGACCGCAACTGGAAAACGCTCGTGGAAGGTCAAGGTGCTGCAAAAAGGAATTTCAAAAAAGGTAAATCGTGCAAGCAAAGGAATTTCAAAAGGAAAGTCGTGCAAGAAAAGGAAACGAAGGTTAACATCTGAATCTACAATACGCATCCAGAAACAACAAGAAGCAAATCTGTGTCCGGAATTTCTGGATGCACTGCACAGCGCAAGTTATTAACATCGGCTTCGGTACAAACACCGCATCAATCATCTATCCAAGAAGGTTAACAGCTGAACTTCAACTGCTTCGGTTGGTGAAGGCAAATGGGTCACTCACAGAAAAATTCCAGACACAATTTGCTTGTTGCTATAAAAAGATTTGAGGGAAGGGCTGGAGATGCTCTAACCACGCGGCTTGCATCTAGCATTCTCAACAGAGCATCGCCACACCGAGAACTGAATTCATCAGATCTCATCACAATTCACAAACCGGAAACCGATCAGACATTCAGATCATTGCATAATCTCTATTCAAAAGGAAATTAATTAAAAGTGCACATTCATTCAGAAAGACACATCCACACCAGTATCCATCCATTCAATCAGTTCTGGAGACACATCCACAATTTTAACCGGTCTCCTATATCAACTTAGTGGAGTAAATTTGGCTTTTTACTTCACTAAGTTTGACCTAGTCAATCCCCTATACGGCCTAATGAAGTAAATTTTTTACTTCTTCCCTGAAATTCTGAGTATATTTACTCCATCAATGGCCGAGTAAAATCGGCCCCTCTTCTTTCCTCGCCCCTTCAATGGCCGGACGTGGTGGCCCCTCTTTTTACTTCACCGTTGATCGCGTGTGGGTCATCCTCCGCGGGCTCTTCATCGAGCCGCCGTCGTCGGTCGCCCAATCCTCCTGCCGTCGTGCCCCTACGCCGGTTTGAGGACTTCATCGTCCTCCCTTGGGGTCCGGCAACGGCGGTGGGGGACATGGGTCACCGAGATTACGTATCAGGAGGCTCACACCCACCGGTGGCTCCATAGCTTCCACACAGCCGAGCTCGCGCCCATGGAGTACGACCGCTGGCAGGTTCGTTACCACGGCGCGACGGCTCGGCTCGATTTCCCCTTCGACACACGTCCGGGCGACCAGGCTCGGCTCAATTTCCCCTTCGACACACGTCCGGTCGACCACGTCCCGCCGGAGCCGGGGGTGGTGAGCTCAGCGGGAGGACCGCAAGGCGAGGGAGCGCCTCGAGGCCGAGGCTGCCGACGAGGCCTACATGCAAGAGCTCCGCCGGCAGCACCCGGAGCTCGTGGAGGCGGAGCGGATGATCTTTGCCAGCGTGGAGGGCGGCAAGGTTATCGTGCTCTCATCCGGCGACGAGGTCGAAGGCGGCAAGGTGGGCGCGAGGATGAGGAGATCGACATCGACGAGTAGAGGAATGTCTTCCCCGACGACCCCAACGACGGCATCAGCCCGGATCCGGCTTGCGGCACACCGTACATGACGAGAAAGGATTGGCTCGACCTCCACTTCGACCGAAAGTAGTTTAGCTGCTTAGTTTAGTTTAAATTTATGTTTTATGTTTGGTTGTGCAAAACTATCTATCTTTATGTTTGAATGCATGCTACTTTCAGTTCAAATTGCTTTGAAACTTGATCAAATTGAAGTTTACTCTGTTAAGCTTAGGGGATCGGCTACTAAAGGTTTTATTATTCCGCTAATTTTTAGGGGATTGACTAAAGATGGCGTGAGTAAAACGTTGAGCCCACCATCTGGAAGGGCTAGAGATGCTCTAATCGTGCAAGAAAGGAGTTTCAAAAGGAAAATCGTGCAAACAAAGGAAACGGTCGGCGGAAACCATAACCACGACGAGTAAATCGGAACGTAAGGAGTAGTATTGTAAAGATTAGACTTGAGGGAAGGTTAACATCTGAATCTACAGTACGCATCCAGAAACAACCAGAAGCAAAACTGTGTCCGGAATTTCTATATGCACTGCACAGCCCAGCCCAAGTTATTAACAGCTACAAACATCGCATCAAAGCATCTATCCAAGAAGGTTAACAGCTGAACTGAAACAATACGAGATGGTAACAATTGCAAACCGTGCAACAAGATATTCACAGATTTTAAGGGTTGCGGTTCCCATACTTAATTGAGAAGTTGGATATGATGCATCGTGCAAGTATTTAATTTAGTAATTAGTGCTCCAAGGTACTTGTTCTACAAGTCAGGCGCAGCTTGCAAGCCAGCACGGCAGCTACAATAAAGGGCGCAAACAGGAAACACACCGAAAGTCGACTGTTAAGAACACCACTCACGCTGATCAAGTAGTGAAATCAGCTCTCCACTTCAACAAGTGGTGATAAGAGGCATGAACATTGCTAAACATCAACAAGACCACTTAGTAAACAGAATGAAGCAGAGTCCATGAGGCAGATCAGCTGGCAAATATTTCAAAAGCAGAGCAAAACGGCTTGTTCACAGGCAGTAGCCATGGAAGGTTACCAAAACAAGGATGGCAATGTAACAGTCACTTCTGATCAACACAAAAATAAGAGATCAGCAGGCTCATGTTTGATCCAATTCATACACATTGCAGCTCATGAGGATACAAAAAACTAGGCTGTTAAGAAGCAGCACCTCGCTCAACAGCGTCAGATGAATGGCGAAGCGTCCACAGCACAACCTTCTGGTGCCGTGAAGAAACCATGCGGAACAAGAGTTTGTTTGAGCCAATGCTTACAGGCACATGAGTCTTGGAAGCTAGCAACCAGTTCGCCAGAGGTGTCAAGGTAAAACAGCCAATGACCGATACTGACCAACAAGAACACGTCCCCTACATCCGAAGCAACACTCGCATCGAAACTGTTGCTTTGGTATCAGGACTCGCCATCGAAACTAACATTGGCAGGTGAAGGCAAATGGGTCGCTCACAGAAAAATTGCAGACACAATTTGCCTCTTGTTATAAAGATTTGAGGGAAGGGCTAGAGATGCTCTAACCGCGTGACTTGCATCTACTAGCATTCTCGACAAGACATTGCCATATCAAGAAGCGAATTCACCAGATTTCATCACAATTCACAAACCGAAAGCCGGTCAGCCATTCAGATCATCGCATATTCTCTTTTCAGAAGAAAACTAATGAAAAGTGCACATTTAGAAAGACACATAAACACATTAATTTTATCATGGTCCGAAGAAACAAACATTCAGATGAATCCACATCCACACATTTTATCAGAAAGTGCATCTACACATCCTCAAACATCATTCATAAAATGTATCCATCCATTCAATCAATCAGAAAGAAAGAAACAGGGTGTGAAGAAGAACGAATCACTTCTTCATTAATTTTATTCACACATGTTTGATAAATTCAGGTCATGATAATCCATGAATTTTTGACAAATTAGACAGACAGTCACCAGATATATACACAGGGACACGACCAATTAACAGCAGAACAGAGCAGTATACACACAGGGACACGATCAATTAACAGGAGAGCAGATGCGGATGGAAGGGAATTGCGCAGCAGCAGCAGAGGCGGGGGGATGCGGGCGGCTGACCTCTCTCTGTTGCACGTCTTATTATTTGCAAATTGAATGAGATCGGGTGAGATCAGACCACGATCCAGTCCTCCTCCCCGTCGGAGAACTCGAGCGCGATGGTGATGCCCTGCACCACGCAGAACCCCATGTCCTCCTCCTCCTCGTCGGCGTCGGCGTCGTCGGTGATTTCGGCATCCTGCTCCTCGATTTCATCGCTGGGTGTTACTGATATGTTGTTGCCATCTTCTTGGCCGTCCGGCGCAGGGGCCGCGCTGGCCTGGAGGCCGGCGATGAGGTCGTACAGGTCGGAGATCCCCCTTGGGGGGGCCTGAAGGTCGGTGCCGTCGTCCTGGTCCTCGTCGTCGTCGTCCTCGTCCTCGGCGTGCCAGCTGTTGCCGCCGGCGAGGTAGGCGAGCACGGCGGAGGCGGAGGCGCCCTTGTAGTCGGGCACGCCGCCGGTGCCAGCCGGAGCGTTCCCAACGCCGTCGACGAGGCGCCAGGAGACGAGGCGGTGGTTGAGGGCGACGTCGGAGGCGCGCAGCTTGTGGGCGCCCTTGGCCTTGTCCCGGGCCTTGGCGGCGGGGTGCGCGTGGCAGCCGGCGCAGCGGGGCCGGCGGCACCGGCCCGTGTCCCTGGACGCGTTGGTCGGCTTGGACGGCGCCCTGGCGTACGCCACGCCGGCGAGCTCCAGCGCCGCGGCCGCCGCGTCGCCGCCGGTGCCGGCGGCCACCCGCAGCAGCTTGTTGCGGTTGACCCGGACGGCGCCGTGCTGGAAGCCCTCCCTCTTCATCGGCGATGGATTTGGGTGGGCGTTGGGTTGGGAAGGGAGAAAGGAGGAGACTTTGGGGGAAGTGGTATGGTGGATGGTCGGTGGTTGGATGCGGCAGGGTGGTACTCCTACAAGGGGAGAGGGGAGGCGTGGGACAAGTGTGTGGTTGGTTGGGCAAGTGTGTGGGAGTCGCCAAGGCCGGTTGGTGGTGGGGTGTGGTCAAGGGCGGTGTGGGCACGCAAGGCTCTAAATTCTTCTTCTCATATCCATCCGTAACGAAAATGGCTTTTAATAAGAAAGAAGAAAGACGAGGCAGATGGGGTCGACATAAGTAAGTAATCGCACATTCGCACATTCGCACATACGCGGTATCGTCCCGGAATGTGCTACGGAGTGCACACGGATCTAGGGCCAGTCTTCAGTTTTGCGGCAAAGCCAACTACTCCCTCCCTCCTTCCGTCCCCAATTACTTGCCGCAGAAATAGATGATAAAATTTCGGACTAAAGGAGCAGACCGTGGTCATGCTTAAGAAGTACTCCTACCTGAATAAAGGGAAACTCAAAACGAAGACAAATTGACGGCGTTTTCCGTTGTAGCATAATTTATCTACGCCTTAGGAATAGCCCGCCCTGCGAGCTAAAAGGCCCAAACGATGACCCACACAGGAGGACGTTTGGGGCCGCTTGGCGGCGTGAACGGGTGCTTCCTATATAGCGTATAGGTCGCTCGTAAGCGAAATACTTGGGGAGCGCCTATTCGGCGCTGAAGGCGCCGCCGAAGGCAGCTGGCGCCTGCGGCAGCCCCTGCTGGGCCGGCCCACAAACGCGCACGCAGAGAAAAGTGTATTTTTACGCGAAAAGACATCAAAAAAAGAAGCTCCCTGAGAATCGAACTCCCGCCCACACGCTTGTCTCCGAGGTTGGTCAACCGGTACACCTAGTTGCTGCTAGTGATTCGTTTCGGCGTGTGTTGATTTAAGAAACAATGTAGCAGCGCTACTTATTGTACACCCCCTCGCTTAGATTTTGACTTATTTGAAAACGTTAATGTATGGAAAAATGTGAACAAATTTGGAAAGTTGACGAACATGCACAAAAAAGTTGGCCAATGTAAAAAAGGTTCATATATTCAAAAAAGTCCACGAATTCAAAAATAAAAGTTCATGAAATGGAAAAAAGTGCACTAATTTTGGAAAAACCGTTCACAACAATGAAAAACAACCATGAGTTTGAAAAAAGTTCATCGAATTTGAAAAAAAGTTCATTGAATTTGGAAAAAGTTCATCAAATTTCAAAAAAGTTCATCAACTTTTCAAAAAAGTTCATCGGATTTGAAAAATAGTTCATCAAATTTAAAAAAAGTTCATCAACTTTTCAAAAAAATTCACCGGATTTGCAAAATAGTTCACCAAACTTGATTTTTTTTATCAAATTTGTAAAAAAGTTCATCGAATTTTAAATAATAACATCGGATCTGAAAAAGTTCATCAAATTTCAGAAAAAGTTTGTCAATTTAGGAAAAAGGTTCACAAAATTTAAAAAAGTGAGCATTAAAGAAAACAAAAATAATTAATAGAAAAGGTTAAGAAAAAAGAAAAAAACGAATGGAACTAAAGAAGAAGTAAAAAAGAGTACAATAGTACAGCAACGGCAGCGTAGCCTGGTGGTTTGAACGAAGAGTTCGCCTCGGATATGTTGTGTGTTCGAATCCCCGTTTCGGATGTTTTTTGCGATTCTAAAATAATAGATGGGCCGGCCCAGCGCGCCCGCGGTGCAGGCGCCCGTTTGCAGAATGCACGTTAACGGGCGCCTGCAGCGTCAAATAGGAAACGCCGGCGATTATTTATCCCGTTGGGAAGTGCTAATTAAGCCACCAGGCAGCCCACCCTGCGAGCTGAAAAGCCCAAACGATGGCCCACATAGGAGGATGTTCGGGGCCCGCTCGGCGTCGTGAACGGGCGGTTCCTATATAGTGCATAGGTCCCTGGTAAGCGAAATACACGGCGACTATTTATCGCCTTAAGCAACGCGAGAGGGTAACAGTGGCTGAAGGTTTCGTCCGTGTGCATTGTATTGGACCGGCCCGTTGGAGCGAGTAGCAATTAAAAATAGCAACGAGTCAGATTTCGGCTGCTGCTAACCACTCCGCCTCCGTCTTGTGATTAGTTGTAGGGCGCGTTGTACATAAGGCTATTCTAGCCGGGTTTTTTTTTGTGTGTTTTCTTTTGTTTCTTGTATTTTTTCTTCTCCATTTTCTTTTCATTCTTTCTTGCATTTTGTTTCTTCTTTTTTGTTTCCTTGCATTTTGTTTCTTTGTTTTTTGTTTCCTTGCATTTTCTTTCTTCTCCTTTTTTGTTTGTTTTTTTCTACTCCTTTTTTTTGGTTTTCTCTTACTCCCTCCTTCCTAAAATATAAGACTCGATGGATCGATGCATAACTTTGACCACTAATATATATCAAAGTACATGGATTGAACATGTATAAATGGCATTGTTGTATTTGTCTTGCAATTTTTTTTTCATATGTCTGCATACTAATTTTATAGACATACATTACGTGAAAATTATAGTCAAAGTTGTACAATGAAGACCAAAAAACTAAATCAATGCCTTATATTTTGGGAAGGAGGGAGTATGTTTGTTTTCGTTTTCACTCTACATTTCTGTATATATAAAAAAATCAAATACGTGATCAACATTTTTTTATACAAGATCAACATTGTCCGAGCACTTATTCAACATTTTTTAAATACTTGTTCAGCATTGTAATATTTATTCAACATTTTTGGAATATTTTTTCAACATTTTAATCCTTATTCAACATTTTCTAATATTTTTTCTACAATTTTAATACTTATCAACATTTTCAAATACTTGTTCAACATTTTCAAATAGTTGTTCTATATTATTCAAATACTTGTTCAACATTTTTTTATACATGACCAAGATATTTTCAAATACTTGTTCAACATTTTTTCAAATGCTTGATTAAAATTTTTATACATGATCAACATTTTTAAAAATACTTCTCCAACATTTGCCAAATACCTATTCAACAGTTTTCAAGTAATTGTTCAACATTTTCAAATGTTACAATAGAGTGATTTTTCTACAATATATACATTTAGATTATTTTAAATTATAAACAAAATTGAAAAAACGTAACAGAAAACGTCAAAAAAAACGAAAAAGGAGGCTGTGGCCTGCCTTGATGGTGGGCCATCCAAGGAGAAAATTGTGTCTATAGTCGTCGTAGTCGCTGGCGACGTCCAACTTGATCCTGAAACTTGCGTATTGCTTCAATATGGTCCCCGTACATGAAAATACATGGTCAATACGGTCCCTGAGGTTGAAACAACAGTCCTGGCTCTACACGTTGCATATGTATGTCGTATTTGCGTAGGTGACACGTGGGCTGAAAAAAAAACGTAAGCCACTTGAACAAAACGTGCGCCGTGACGTCTGTATATGGCCCATATGCCAGTGGGCCGTGGAAAAAGCGAAAAAAAAGGAAAAATAGCACGCGCTCTGGGATTCGAACCTGCACACCGTGGCACATACCTGCGCGAGCAAGCCACAGGAACAAGCGCTTGATCTTGTATATAATGTGATGCATACTATATTACTACGTCCGTTCTTGGCTTTAAAAAAATTCGTAAATTTTAAGAATGTTAATGAATTTTTTAAACGTTCGTCGATTCAAAAAATGTTCTAGATTAAAAAATAAAGGTTCGTTTCTACAAAATATGTCCATGATTTAATAAAAAATATTCAAAACAATGTACGGGAATATAAAAAGTGTGAACCGAATTTGAAGAATGCGTGCAGCCAAGTTTCGAATGCGCGACCCCCAGAAAAAATTTGCGCGCGCAAGCCACCACATTAAGGGCCTTGTACCGACAAAATCTTGATAAACTGCTATATATATACATATAAACATCATTGTCCATTCCGCTATAGTAGGCGCAGACACATTTTTTGAAAACGCATGTGCTAGCGAATTACGCTGGCACTAGTATTTTTCTTTTTACGAAAACACTAGTATTTTTTCCGCATGGTTTAAAACCATAGTTTCTCTTCTTTTTTATTCCTTTTCTGTTTATTTTAATTTGTCAAATAATGTTTTAAGTATTCAACATTTGTTAGCGCTTTCAAAACTAGTTCAGAATTTTTTTTAACGAATCAGATTTTTCGGAATAGTTTGAAGTTTCAAATTTTGGACACAATATAAAAAACTATTAGAAATTTTTTAGGCAGTAAAAAACCATTTGTTCACTGAACAATAACATGTGTATTTATCTGAAATTTTTCTGAAATCACGAACATTTTTGAAATTCTTGATTTTATTTTTATTTTGTGAACTTTCTTTACAAATTCGTGAACATTTTTTGAATTCCCAAGCATCTTTTTGAAGTCATCAATAGTTTTTGAAATCATATTTGTTTGATTTAAAATCAGCATCTTTTTCTGAAATTTCGGACATTTTCATATCCCGAATTATTGAAAAGGAAAAAAACAAAAGGAAAAGAAGA